>NW_027112669.1:107845-123908 GCF_000696795.3 Halyomorpha halys | reverse complement strand
TTTATTTTAGTATGTATGAGATCATTTATCAATATTACCTATTGCCCACAACTGTGTGGCAGATTGTAATATCTACCAATAAATAAATCTATCAATCTTAGAATTCACGTTATGTAATCAATTTTTATTTTTTCGACAGCACAAACGATTTGTAAACTTGGGTTATCAATGTACGTAGTTTAGTATGATGTATACAAGAGATTAAATGCGACAAACTTCCTCTAAAGCACACCTTTAATTTTGTTTGTTTGAAATAATCAACTAGAGCTAGTTGAAAGGAGTAGTAGTGAGAGCTCATTGGAAGGAAATGGATAAAATTAACGATGGAAGAATTTGATGATTAACTAAAAAAAAAAACGGATTTCACACAAAGCTGATGTGCTCTCAAGTATAAAAGCAAATGCAGCAAATTAGCATGTTTATTAGTTCCAGCAGAAAAAAAATGCTGCAAGTAGTTATAATATTACACTATAATATGTTCCCAACTTTACTCAAAGGGAAGCTAGATTTCGGTTTCGGATTACAAATGTAATCAGCACATTTTAAAAACTTTCCCCTAGTTTTTATAAGCGGTGAATAAATAGTAGTAACATAATATTGCACACAGTAGCTGTCGAGTCCTCAACAACGTGTGTAATAAAATGTAAAAGTGTGTATAAACTATTTAGAAGTATTATCATTACAAAACTTAACATCTTCACAAGCCCATCCTGTTAGCTGCATTGGTAATACCTGAATTATATTTACCGGGAGCAGTTCACCTAATTCGGCGATGTGTTCCTATTTAAACTCATCCTCATTCGGTTCAAATGTTTTATGTAATACTTTATTGAGATATGTATGTAAAGGCTGTCCTAAAGTTTTTTTTAATTATTTATTTAATGTAATTTACAACTGTACAAAATAATACAATAGGTAAATATGTAGTATGTTTCATATACACTTGAAAATCTTGGGAAGGAACCACCCATTGGTGGTACTTCAAACATTAATTTAAATTAGAAGGTCCCATGACCATATTCTTTTCAGACGCCTCGGAGGATTATCAGGGATTGTTAAGGATGAAATATTAAGAATTAATGGGTTAGGATGGTTAAGGAGTTTGGAATGAAAAGACGCATATCTGTTTTGGGTTAAATCTGCAACGAATGGGATGTTAAGGTCTTTGTGAATGAGTTTATTTTTGACGTAATAAGGAGCATCAAGGATTTTACGTAGGATTTTGGATTGTAACGATTGGATGCGGGAAGAATTTGATGGTTTGGTGGAGCGCCAGAGCTCAATTCCATATGTCCAAATTGGTCTGATTATCGTAGTGTATAATAATTTTTTGTAGTGAATGGGAAGCTTAGAGCGTTTGTGAAGTAAGTGTTGTAGCAATCGGAATCTACGAGCAGTTTCTTGTCGTTTCAGTCTTGTGTGTGGATTCCAAGTAAGTCTCTTGTCAAGATGGAGTCCTAAGTATCGAATCTGTTCAACAGGCGTTAGTGGAGTATTTAGAGGGCAGAGGTTTACGACGGAGAGTAAAAGTGATCTGGTGGGATTTGTCAGGATTTATTTTGATTCTCCAGTTTTACACCATTCTTCAATAGATGTTATGTGTGCCTGCAGTGATTGTGATACATTAGTTGGGTCGTTGTTTACAGAAAGTATACATGTGTCATCAGCGTATGTGGTTAGGACTGTGTTAGGGTGGGTTAGGATGTCAGCTGTATAAACCGTATAAAGAATGTGTCCTAAAGTTAACGCGATATTTGAATTTGACTCAATTTGTGCTGTAAAATGTTAAGTAAAAAAAAAATTATTTGACAGCTGATAGTTAAGGATCAGAAAAATGGATTGTTACACGATAAAATAGCATGTTTTCATTATTGAACAATATATCTCTTCCATTCCTGGCAATCCTCCGAGGCGCCTGAAAAGAAGATGGCCTCGTGACCTTATATTATAAACTGTTTTTAGAGTTCTACTACTGGGTAGTTTCTCTACATCCTGTATCATATCATTATGATCAAATTTACTTGTTGTATTTTTTTATACAGTTGTATATATCAATAAATAAATAAATAAAAAAATTCTGAAATAAATTATAAACTGTTACTAAGCAAACTAAAAAAACATGAGAACGATACATAGCATATTAATTGGTTTCAAAATTCTATTCTATTTCCTCAGGTAAGCACCAATGGAACATCGTAGTCACATTTCGATTATCAACATTTTTTAAAAATATTTATTGGCAAATTTCGAATTGTCTTAGTTGGTTACATAATAGATCAAAATTAGTCCTATTTTGACTTTCTGTCAGTTTTAAATTTTTATTGCTAATTATTATCTTCCTTATTTCCGCAACTGATTTGAGAAAGCCATAAGTGAAGGAAGTTTACATCCAAAACTCATGATGAATCAATTTTTTAAAATTTATTACACAGTAAGTTCAGAGTTTATGGAAATAATATTTTAATTATTAGTAGCTTTGGGTTGCATTGAACCATATGACCTTAACTATTTTTTGATATTTACTAAAAATTTGGTCTTCCTGACTTCTGGTTTACCAAATCATCAATTCATTTATGACTCATACACTTAAAAACTAACAATCCGGATCTGACGCATAATGTACTGCAGTAATAATCAAATTTATAATAAAACGCTAATTTAAAGTTAATTTTGACTAGACTAATTTAAAAAAATAACATAATATATAAGGATGAGCCGTTTCGACAAACATTCGGAACGGAACAGCTCGTTCCTTCACTTCATCGTCGTTCGATGAAGCACGTTAAAACTTGGTCCACTATTTTTGTTCCATTCGATAGAATTCGTAAGATATTACGAAGTGACATTATAGCAAACAATGTTCATTTCATTTCATATTCGTTCCGACTTATCAAACGTTTTTGCACCACGTGTCGCCTGCAGATAATAACTTAACATTTGAAATTATTTAGTTTTTTTTTTTAAGATTCCAAATAATTTCAACAATGTTGATATCTCCCATTTTTTACGACAGATGGATCTTTCAATTCTGCATATTCAACTTCAATTCCATGAATACATTGATCGAACACCTTCCTTCCATTCATTAACGAATCTTTAAATGACGCTCTGACAATAATGAATAATTTGTGGAAAATATTTTCACTGATAATTCTTACTGATGCTTTATTTACCAAAGGAAATTTATTTTATCATAATTTATTGGGGCTAATAAATTTAAAGTAAATTGTAGAAAGCAGCTATGAACAATTAACAATATTTGAACTTAATTGATAGTTAAGAGAGCTTACAGTAAGTAATAAGGTTTTTCTATTCCGAAATTCAGATCAGCATTAATTTTTTTTTCTGTATAGGCATTGCTAACTGAAATTACTATTGAAACTATTATTCTGATCTGGAAATAACAACAGAGCCCCATTTAAAAATAGCACTTTTGTTGCATAACAATTATGGTATGTACTTATTCTGCTAGAAAAATTAAGTAAAGTTATGTTTTAACTCTATTTAAAAATATAAAAATTAGTTAAGTAAATATGTAAAAAAACATAAAATAAATCCATTTTAATTCAAAATTAATTTCACATTCTTTTCTCCTAATGAAGTTTATTACTACGGGTAAAATCGTTCTCATCTTAATTTTTATTTAAGATTGTTAACAAATATTATTAAAAAATACATCATACCGTTGAGCAAAAATACATCTAAGTATTATTATTATTGTAAATTTGTATTTGTATTTATGGCAAATTTAAATTTGCATTTTATGTAAATTTTTATATGTTAAATTGGTTCTATTTAGCTGAATGGCTCGAAACTGTTTTGAAATCAATGTTCAATTTTAAAGATATCCTCCTTTTTGTGGTTAAAATTTAATCAAACTATTAAAAAATTATTTTTATATATTTGTATACGCTATTCACAATTAATAGAAACAGATAATGGATATTAAAATAGGTAACCGGATGGAGTAATTTTAATGTACATTAAGATACATTTATTTTCATTTTTTATTTCAGTCTTGCATAAACTAAAAAAATCAAATCTATGTCCCCACAATTGATATCAATCATTATTAGAAAAAAAAAAAAAATACACACATAAAGATTAATGCCATAAGTTGACAAATGGTGGCAGCACGCGCTGGGTATTTATAGTTTCAGCTAACCGCCAATAGATGGCGCTACCTACTCACCATAAAATAAGAAACAATTAATTGATTATTTCTAATTATATTTCATTAAATAGCTTTAAATACAATTAAATATTATTAGTATTAATAATTATTTAGAAATGTAGCGGAGATAAATAAATCAGTAATTAGTTAATTATTATCAATTTTAAAAATGGCGTATCGAATAATTTGACGCTCAATTCAGAACATTTATCTTTCTAAACATTGAAGAAGGTGTCTGTAACATAGAGGTTATGTTTATAACCTGGTATAACCAAGAGGTTATATTTATAAATATTTTAATATTTATATAAGTAATGTTTTATAAGGATTATAGTTGAAAAAAATTTCAACTAATGCATTCATACAAATAGGATAGTGAAAATCTTCACATTTGCCAATGTAGAGGTAGAATCTGTGATAGATAGACAGGGGAAGAGAGAATGATGATAAAATATGTTCAATGATAACCATGGATATACTATTTTGTAATTATAATATTAGTTGTTTCCTCATTTTCGAATTATCCTGTGGTTCCTCTAATTTATTATGGTAGTTATCTTGGGTTTTGTTTTTAGCACTAATTAAGAACTGAAATTCTTGCCGAAACTCGTTGTCACAAATAAATATGTTTTTACTTATTAGTGTTAATATACTTTGGACCCACAGAAGCTTTGTCCAGCTGGTGATGGAACGGCCCTGGAGGATTGTTTTCATTTTTTGAAAAATTGCCCCGCGTATCATGAGAACCGAATCCGATACATGCCGAAGCTAAGCGATATTAGCCGAAATCAGTTGTATGAATTTCTGTCTGTATCCTCAGGATTGGACCTTAAACTGTTTTTTATATATGTAACCCAAAACCTTTTGCTTAGAGTTGGACACCTATCCTCCCAATAGGAGGTATAGTTATCAATTAATACAATTGATTATCTATTTCATGTATTTCACAGGCAAACTCTATTTGTACGGGGGTTGCCCCATAAACAAATAAATAAAATTACTTATTTGTGGTCTTCAAATCCTCTTCTCCTCATTTAAAAAAAGATGTAGTTCCTACAGTCTTTTTCCCTATTCCAAGGAATTTGCAACCATATATTTATAGAGTAACGACTATGTAATTAGTAAAAATATTATTTATAAGGAAATTTTTTAAGAACAGAATAATAGATAGCAAGCATAAATTTGATAATTTGTTTACACCTTCATACCGAAGGTAAGGAAGTTTAGTACTTAGGAGAGACCAGGAGAGGTAGGAAGAAAAAAAATTGACATTAAAATAAAAAACACCCAGTCTCATTTTACGTTTTTGATGAATAGATAGAACAAATTTAGTTGTGTATCTTTCTGATGTCAGTTACATTTAATGGGAATAATATTTACTACAGTTATTGTAATTTTGTTGAAATTTTAAAGGATCTTGTAACCTAAATGGTCCCATATTTCATCAATTTCCATAGTGTAATGTATTTATAATCAAATGTATTTTTCGTTACCTATCGCCCCCATATTCCGAGATCCTCTAGTCCAATGTAGCCTAAACTGGGAAGAATGCTAGGAAATAGTGTAAAAATGGTCTTCTATCAAATTTTATTAAATTAAATCAATTACCAACGATTAAAACGTAAAGGATGCCTTTAAAAGAGGTACGATAGGTATAGAGGTAGGGGGGGATGATGAGATACCCCCTTTCATAAGACTCTCAAGTCATTAAAAGTTTATTGTAAAGCTATTTGTTTTTGTGTAACTTCAAGCTCAATAGTTTAATAGATACCCTGAACTAATGGAGTGGTCCAGAGCAGAAATATTGGAATTAATAGAACACTCTATACTGATCTATTAACTCTTAAAACCATATCTATAGAATCTAACACATCTTATGTTTAAAATTACAAATCCAATCCTGCTCTCTATTATATATCTCCAGTCTCCTTCAATTTAAATTATTCATATAAATAATCCTCGAAATACTCGTTGTCGAGTATTTATATAAAACGGCTCACCGAACAGTAGCTTTTGACATCTTTCATTATTAGACCCTTCTCCCTCCTTTTGGACCTTCATCCCTACTTTCATTTGTTGCTCCAGTACCTACCCTTCTTATCTTCAAATCCTTCCCTTCCATCCATACCCAAGATAACTGAAATTAATCTTGTTTTCAAAATTTGAAAGTTAATTGAATATTTCATTTCATTTTTCTTTTACACTCCTATATTTTTTTACATATTCATTTGAACTACTATTTATTAGATATAGATGTTATTTTTTTTTCAATTTATCACTATTAGAAGTTAAATTTTGGCGTCATTTATTCTTTCTAAGACAGGAAGACAAACCGTTAACAGTAAGTATATCTTATAGCTAAAGAAAATATTGAAACCTGTGTTCAGTTAAGGATCAGCTAACCGTCGTTACAGGTCTTTTTTTCTAATCATAATGTTTAGACATGGACAAGATATATACTAGTTGATATAAAAGACTGAAATTACTTATGTAGCTCAAGGCCGTTTTTATTTTTTACTCACATCAGTGTAACGACCGCTAAAACCATCACATTATTTGACGTTCGTTAAATCGATCATTTGAGGTGGTGAAAAAAAAATTAGATTAACCTTATTTTTTTTTTTTTAATAATGAGCTATGACCATGTCTGCATTCTCCATAGCAGAATTTTTCAGATAAAACAAAGGTGCAGCTGATAATTATTTTATTAGCCCCACTGCAGCAGCTTTTAGTGTCACGTATTTTGGAAAACTGGCGTGTTTTCGGTAATTCCATTGTTTTTTTTTAACTTACGGTTGGTACGTATACCTCTAAATAACTGGTTTTCAAATTTTTTTTTCTAAGTGCATCATTTTTTGAATTGAGAAAATAATTAGCAAAAAATTGATTATAGAGTACAACAAAAAACTTCACTGGCGCCATGACAAAAAGAAAAGCAAATTTGGTTACATATTCCATAGATTTGGTGCATATCGGATCAGCCCTACATTTTCTTTCACTAGAAAAGTTTGACTCAAGTCAGCTTTGAATATTGTTTCAAGAAAGATAAAATACTTAGATCAATAAAAAAACCTTGACCACGGTTTCCTTTACTGTGCACGAAGAAAAAACATTTTTTTTTTAAATACTTTTTATTTATTGATAGATATTACAATCTGCCACACAGTTGTGGGCAATAGGTAATAATAGTGATGAATGATCTCATTCATACTAAAATAATAAAAATAAATAAATAAATGAAAAAAAAATCTCTCTTAAAATATATACAAAGACACGGATAAACAAAATGAACATAATCAAACTATGAATAAAAAATTAAAATGCTAGAATAGGTACTAAACTTTACCTAATCTGTGATACCTTTGAAAGAAAAGTAATATGTATCAGAGATATACTATTTTCTTCACTAAAATATCGCCTTATATTTATAAAACTTGTTGGGTAAAGTTGTGTATTCAACTAAGCCCCTAAAACACCCATCAAAATAATATTTGTTAATAATATTTCACAAAAACTTAAATAAATTTATAATACAGTAGTTTTTATGATGTATTACAATATTACATTGCAGATTTTTATATAAAACCACTATTAAAAAAAAAATCTTTTCTGACAACGACATTACATTGATTAACACCTCTATTTTTTCACTACTTCATTTGTTGCAGTTCACAGAGACAGCAAAACATAAGGGAATTCAGCTTAGTTACGAAATTCATTCTCAGTAACCGACTTTTGGAAATAAACCTTTTTCAAAGCTCATTGTATTAAACTCAAGAAAACACATTTTCCATTTTATATTGAAATATTCCATCGTTATTAAGAGAGAAAGAAGTTCAGCTTTACTTGATGAAATCAAAACATTACTTTAGTTCCAGGAAAATCGTTTGATTACACAATAATGTAATGTGTGGTTAACTAAATGTTTTTAGATTTTAAAAAATCATTTTAGGGTTTTACAACACAAAATTAAAAAAAATTTATACAGTGAACAAGGATTTAGCAAAGCCCATGTGGGACCTCGGCGAGATTTAAAAATCTACGCATATGAGGGCACATCTCGCACATTTTAAGATAAACAGAATCTGAAGCGAAAACAACAGAAAAACAATTTTTTTTTTGTAATATATTTATTGTTATTTACAACTGAATAAAATTATATGCAACAAGTAAATTTGCTATAAAATAACATGATAAAACATGTGGAGAATCTACCCATTCATAGAACTCCAATTACGTTACTAGAGAAGAAGATCTCAGAGCCATCTTCTTTTCAGACAGCTAGGGGGATTATTAGGTATTGAAGATGACAGGTTAGAAAGAAGTGGGTTTAGGTGGTTGGAAAGTTTATCATGAATGAATCTTCATCACTTATTATATCAAGACTATAGGAATACAGCTTGAAACGCCATTAGGTTGGGATACTTTTTACCTCCATGGTCAAGTAACCTGTTGTCCTTTTTAAAATTGTTCCTCATCCCTCTGCTTTTGTGAAATTGTCATAAGTGAAGCTTTGGAGATAAAAAGATAAGTGAAAAATCTTTACAGAAAATGTAAAATTAGTACATGAGATTTTCTCTTTCTTTTGGTTAATGACGATCTCTTTTTCTGATTTTTTGAAAACGATATAAAGCTTGAATAAAATTGTTCATATTTATATTTTTAAAATAAAGAAGAGAACAACAAAAATCTATGTCGAGCTGCAA
Source organism: Halyomorpha halys (assembly GCF_000696795.3). Classification (NCBI taxonomy): domain Eukaryota; kingdom Metazoa; phylum Arthropoda; class Insecta; order Hemiptera; family Pentatomidae; genus Halyomorpha; species Halyomorpha halys. The sequence goes on along the minus strand of NW_027112669.1, from coordinate 115,028 downwards.
ATATTAAAAATAAATTCAATAATTGACTCGCAACTGTAAAACCTCATAGATAGTTTACAACTATCAGGGAATGAGATATTTAAGAAAATTGTACCAAGCTCGGCCCTCCGACATTGGAAACATCATTAATCTAGAATACAATAATTTTTTTTTAAGATATTGAAATTCAAACATAGAGAGAACACCATCACTTGGCCGTCTGTAGCTCAGGTACTTACCGATCTGTGATCTGCTGGCGGCGCCGGTTCGAATCCAGTCTGGAGCGTTGACTTTTTTAATGAGTGGCAGTCCCACAAAATGAAAAACTTGATCCCAGATTATGTTTAGGTAGTATAGGACTCCAATAGGGGTCTAGACCGAAAAAACCGATCTACTACAATAAACACTACAAAAAACTCAGTGAGTTGTAATTAAATTAGACATACTTAAACTTTAATAATAAAAGAATTTGAAGTAGTGGAAGCTATTCCACAACCGAAAGTTCAAATATCCCGTAATTCTAGTAATTAATAATTAATTACAGATAGAAATATTTGACGTTCCAATGTATGTCCCCATACCAGTTTAATGTATTAAACGACTCTATGCACTATTGTATAATGCAAGGAAAGTAGTCCAGGGAAACCAAAATGTACTCCTTACTCAAAAAGTGAATTTGCTTTAATGAACATGAATTATAGACACTAACGTCATTGGCAAATATTTAGGTGGCCGTGAATTTATTTGGCCAACATATTTGTCAAAGGAATTGATGAATGTGTTTGTGGCTAATAGCTACCCGTGGTAGTTCAGGCAGGAAAAATATGTCGGGATTGATTCAGAAATAATGAAGTGGGTATTTTAGGAAGAATAAATGTCTTGTTTGTTTTTTTAAATCCTACGATTTTTGAACTGCCTCATAACTAAAGGCCGGATTTATATGCAGTAAAAACTCGCAGAATGTGTCATATTTTATGCAATAAAAAATGCAACGAAAAATTTCCAAAGGAAACTGAAATATAAAAATAAACACAATATGTGCAACGAACAACATGTTAAAAGAAAAACTGGAAGAGGTGTTAAAAAATTAAACAATTATGATTATAAATGTTGAATTATATGAAACAATTTTTAAAACTAAAATATATAAATAATAATAATTTTTAATTAGTAAAAATTATGCAGAAAGAAAGAATAACTAATTAACAACATTAAATAAAATACCAACTAAACGCAAATTAATATGAAAATAATCATACACAGTGCAACAAATAAGACATAGTAAATATGTAAATGTACTAAAATTTGTATGTGAATGAAATAAAGCATAGAGTGAAGAACTTTATAAAAATTATAATATGTACGTAATTGAAACCATCAGTAATTGATGAAATTTAGCAATAATTGTTTTAAATACTAATTAATAACAAAAAGAAAAATCAATAAAAGACAGATGAAATTGCTTCTTAATAGAATTTTTAAATATGTATATATGGAAACTAAACTTCTATTGTATTTTTTTTCTTACTTTATTTATTCTACTCACAACTGTAAATAATATTTTACAACCAGCGAATGAGATAAAAATACGATAAGCGAGAGAGAAAAGAAACAATCAGCATGAAGGTTAAGGCCATCCAATGAATGATACCTCTGATTAAAATTTGAAAATCAATTTAGGAAGTCCCTGTTCCAGCTCCTAAGTCTCGTGTTGATAGACCTTGAATTAAAGGTTTGGTGTGTATTGGAAGTGTGTCGTAAAACCGTATAACAGTGATTTAATAAAATAAAATAAACATAAAATGATGTTTATATATCAACAAACGTGATGAGAACAAATTTATATACAACCAAAACAGTCGGCTTGCGATCGAGATCACTGATAACAACTGAATCATTGCAATTTAAAATTGTGTTAATATTTTCCAGAATAGAGTATCTCGAATTTATCACAAAAACCTTTTAAATTTTTTCAAACTTCCTCCTGAGTGGCCTATAATTCGAGGGATACTGTCTTTAAATTCATTTAATAATTTGAAACTCACGTCTAATAACAAACTTATTTTCCTGTAATTATTCGAGTTGAAATAAAACTACTGCAAATTATGGCATTTATCATAACATCATTCGATGTGAATTATTATTTCATTCACTTTTTCTGCACTTTGGGTTCTTGAGGTCATATATTTCAAATTTATGATATAAATCCGATCTAAGATTTTATCAACTTTGAAAAAAACCATGCATTTACTTTTAGCATTTTTCACAATAATAAATATTACAACCTGTAAAGAAAGAAAGCAGAACTGAAATGGAACTCAATGTGCTATTTAAAAAAATAATAGAAAGACGAGAAAAAAAAACATTTTCCAAGAAGCCAATTATTTAAACAAGCGTTATTTCATTGATTTATTATTGTTTAGTCATTGAAAATGAACCTCTGATTGTAATATGGAATTTCATCTACATCTTTATTTTTTTTTAAAAGCAGGAAATATTCAAATTTGCAATCTAATGCATTTATCATCAAATATGCAGATTCAAATTTGGCTAATTGAACCAGAGTAACTTGATTATTAATACCTCGGCACTAAAATTAGTTCTGAAAATGAGATCTGTGATGAGATCAAGAAAAGAAATAATGAGTGGAAATAAAGAGTATTATGGCCTTGTGAGCTTGATGAAGTCTACTTTACTCAGTAAGCCTGTAGTATGGATATAACATATGTAGGCCTGCAGTATATATATTTATAATAAGCTAAAACACAGACACTTAACAAATCAACAGGCTCTTAGAGTCTTTGAAGATTATGAGGCAGGATTTTGGTCCAATCTGTGAACAAGGCACCTGGCGCATAAGGAAAAATAAAGAATTAGATGGCCTTAATGGACATGAAGATTGCGCGATCCATCAAGTCCAGAAGAATTAGCTGGCTTGGACATAACGAAAGGTTACCCAACGAAAGCATGGCAATGAGTGTAACAAGAGAAACTTTCGACGTAGAAGAGGACTTTACCAGGATTGGAGTGACAGGCTGGAGAAGGGCTCTAGATAGTGCAAGAGCCGGGAAGAAAAAAAGGTTGTGATTACTTTAATCACAACTATGTATAATTACTAGTCAAAACTGCTGAGTCTGCCAAGTGTAGGTAGGGGTTATAAAAAATGGCGGCAGTTTCAAAGCCTTAAAAAACATTAATTTTTCATTCGGAGCTCTATATCTAAAAAAATATCCAACAACACTAGAAAATCTAAAAGATCATTATTTAAAGAAGAGTAAAAAAGCAACATTTCTTTAAAATGTACTGAAAGATTAGTAGTTAGTTAATTTATTTTGAGAAATCTATATCTCAGGAACTATGTGATGTATAGATGTCTATTAGCACTCAAATCAAAGCTAGTTTAACGCACTATAAAGTAGTTTATGACCTTTATCGTAGGAATAGTAGTTTTCATGATATTTTAAAAAATATATAATTTACAGTTGTTCGGATAAGTTTGATTTATGAAAAGCTTTATTTCAGAAACCACACAACGTTCAGATGTCTGCTAGCCCTCAAATTAAAGCTAGTTAAATTGACTATACAATAGTTTATAACGTTTTTCTTTGTAGGAGTAGTAGTTTTTATGATATTTGACAAAATAAATTCACAAACTGTTAATTTCTAGTTCTTCGTATAAAATGATTGATTTTTGAAAAAATATATCTCTAAACCCTTTGTCTAAACATATGTCAGCCAGCACTCAAAATAAAGGAAATTTAACTTACTATAAAGTAGTTTATGACACGTATCTTAACAAATATAAATCAATTTATTTTAGCAAATATCATGAAAATTACTACTCCTACCAAGATAAACGTTATATACTACTTTATAGTAAGTTAAATTTCCTTAAATTAGTCCATTAAACTAGCTTTAATTTGAGTGCTAACAGACATTTGTACATCAAATGATTTTTGAGAGAAAGATTTTTCAAAATAAATTCACAAACTACTGATCATTCAGTACGTTCTGTACAACATTTTTATGAAATTTTGCTTTTTAAAAAGCTATATCTCGAGAAATATTAAACGTAAATAGCTCTATTAGGGCTTACATTTTAGCAAATTTACTCAACTTTAAATAATGTTCTCTTAGATTTTCCAGTGTTGTTGGCAGTTTTAAAGATACAGGCCTCCGAATTAAAAGTTAATTATTTTTAACGTTTTGAAACAGCTGCCTGTTTTTATTCCTCCTACCTATCCTTGGCAGACTCATCAATTTTTACTAGTAATTATACATAGTTTTCATTAAAGTGATGAAAAATTGGGGTGAGAAGAGAGCCTTTTTCTCCTCATGGGCTCTTGTACTAAGAGGAGTGGTGTCGTCCGGGGGGAGTAAATTCATCTTGTACTGTAGAGCCTAAGAAGATGAAGAATATCTTGATTAGTAAAGATATTTGATCAGCTGTTTAAAAAATCCATGCTAACAAAATATGTAGATGCGTGAAACCCAGGCATTGCATGATATATTTTTAAATATTCTCAAATAAATACATTATTTGTTATAACACCAATTATAATTTTCTAAATAAAACAGGAATAATAATGATACTAATAATAATAGAGGCTAATGAACGAATCAGTTTATGCGTAAGCGATATACCTCATAAAATAGCAGGAATAAGTGGACAATTGTAAAAATATTTGGATATGTTATAAAGGCAACAGCAAACATGAAGTGTAAGTAAAAGTCATAAACAGAAAATAATTGTAAGGAATTACTATTTTTTTGAATATACTCAAAACAAGCTAATAATTAAAGTAGTAAAGTAATAATTAAAGTACATACAGGAATTATGATAAATAAGATTACAGTATGAATTTATATCAATGTTCTGATCATGTTTAATGATAGTTAATAATAATATATCAGAATGCGATGTTTTTAAATTTATTTTAATGTAACAAGAAGGCTTGATGATGGATAACTGAATCCGAAACGTAGCAAAATGAGTTGAAAATAAAATAAAAGTATGATGACTTTTATTAACTTCCATGAATTAAAATCCCCAATTTCAGTGTTTTTACGAAGTTGGATCTGTAGGGAATTGGCGCCTTCTTTACAGAATTTCAGTTCCAGGTTACCTTTATCTCTTAAAAGAATTTCTTCCGTCGAAAGTTTTTTAAAAATGCATTGATTATGTAAATATCCTAAATGTCAAACTAACAAAAAATGGTGAAATGAAAAATTTTTATTTCCGTAGGTCCGGACCATGAACAAGATTAAAGAAAGGATCTGCATACAAATGCATGTGTTTACTGAAGGACCAGTTTTATAATACTCAACTAAGGTTTTCGAAAATATAAGTTTAAGACATGGTTGCATAAGATTTTTTTTGTTTATGGCAATTCAAGGGTCCAAATTTATTTCATTGTTTTTTAAATAAAACTGGTAAATATTGCATAGCTGATTTTTCTTTTAAAGTGGGTTTTAATAATCAATAAAACGTACCAATTAAATTTAATGTTTAATGAATTTAGTATTAATTGATCATAAAGTTTTTTTTTTTTGAATTACCGTTATCTAATCTTCTACCAACATTTTATCAATATCAATTATTCATGACTGAAATTCTTCGTTCTGTTTTACAACTCATATTTTTAAAAAAGATTTGTATTAATTATAAAATAAAGCATAAAAATCGTTGGATAAATTTTTATAGGAATAATATAATACGAAAAGGTTGGCCTTTTGGAACGCTTGGTTAGATTTGGACTTAAGATTCCGTTAGATTTACGGCCACGTTTAAGGGAACAGGTTGAGTATAGTTCTTATTCTTTCCATGGCCATACTACTACTGATAATATGATTTTTTCAGTGAGCTAAATTATAATAAATAATTTAAAAATACTAATAGATTGTTATTTTTTTAACGTGGGGCAATGATTGGCAATTTAAGTACAAATTATTAAGAAACATATTTAAACTTCTTTACCCCAACTGAACAAACACTACACGTTGTTTCGTATTTACTCTCCGTTTTAGCTACATTTTGAAACATATTTTTTTTTTCAGTGAGGTTGTCATGGCTAATTAAATAGTAATGTTTTCGTCTTTGAACATGAGCTTTAAATTTTGTAGCTGAACACGGTAAGTAACAAAAAGTATCCCAGGTTTTCATTGACACTTTATCCAAAGATCATTTATTTTTGGTCTAAATCTGCTTATCAAGCACGTGGCATCAAATATCCCTCCAATTGCTAAAATTGTCCAAATTTATCCATTAGCATAACAAATAGATAAAATAGATTCATTATGATTTAATTATTTCTGACCCTGTAAGTTAAAAATTTCACTTCTTCCAACCTAGGATGGAAATTTTACACATTTTTTAAATATTTAATATCTTAACACAAATACAGCAAAACTCGACTGTGATATTCTGAAACTAGGTAGGGAAACTTATTCAACTAAGAAAAAGCTTCCTGGAAGGTGATGGATACTAATCATAACATAATGGCTGGAATTGATAATGTTCATGGATTTGAAAGAAAAAAAGCGCTATGTTTTAGCTGTAAAATTTTAACCAGTGAAATTTTAGGTCTTCTATTTTCAAATCACAAACTTACACTGTAACACAAGTTCAAACTAAGCTCTGGGCAGGCCGAACTTGCGTCATTACCTCATTTCACTTATGTTTTACTAAATAAAAATAATTTAACACTATTATTGATATGTGTAAGGTAATTTTAACATTGTAATAGTTAGGGGTGTCTTTTGCACTAAACTATTCCCCACCTATGTAAGGATTACCAGGCCGATCTGAAATTAAGAAAAACATAATAAAATCAAATTCTTGCAGCTCTTAACGCAAATAGCATCCTCAGAGACAATGTTACTAATGACTGAGGTACTAGGTAACTAAATAAGTGAAGAGGAGAAACTTGTTTTTGTCCAGCTAGATCTGTCGTTTTCCCCACTGGGAACTATGTGTAATTTTTGTTTTATAAATCTTTTCCTGACATACCGGGGTTATTCTAAAGGTTATCACCCTATTATAACCATGGTAGGGATCAAATTTTCATTTCATAGGACCACCACAGAAATAAATGTTAACACCTCATAGTACAAGAGCCGGGAAGAAAAAAAGGCAGTTATCTCACCCCAATTTTTGATTACTTTAATGAAAACTATGTATAATTACTAGTCAAAATTGATGAGT
>NW_027112669.1:65304-107635 GCF_000696795.3 Halyomorpha halys | reverse complement strand
ATCTTAAAAACTACCAACAACACTAGAAAATCTAAAAGAACATTATTTAAAGAAGAGTAAATTTGCTGAAATATTAGCCCTAAAAGAGCTATTTAGGTCCAATAGTTCTGGAGATATAGCTTTTTAAAAAGCAAAAGTTCTTAAAATTCTTCTGAAAGATTAGTTAGCTAATTTATTATTTTGAGAAATCTATATCTCAGGAACTATGAGACGTACTGATGTCTATTAGCACCCAAATTAAAGCTAGTTTAATGGACTATAAATAGGTTTATGTCCTTTACCTTCGTAAGAATAATAGTTTTCATGATATTTGCTAAAATAAATTGATTCGGACAACAAGTTTGATTTATGAAAAACTTCATTTCAGAAACCATTGGACGTACAGATGTTTGCCAGCGCTCAAATTAAAGCAAGTTAAATTTACTACAAAGTAGTTTATTATTTTTATCTTTGTAGGAGTAGTAGTTTTTATGATATTTGACAAAATAAACTCACAAAATGTTAATTTATAGTTGTTCGTATAAAATATATATCTCTAGATCCATAAGACGCACATATGTCTGCCAACACTCAAAATAAAGGAAATTTAACTTACTATAAAGTAGTCTAAGACACTTATCTTCATAGGGATAGTAGTTTTTATGATATTCACATATGAATATAAATTTGGCAAATGAAAATTTGTCCGAACAACTATAAATCAATTTATTTAAGAAAATTTCATGTAAACTATTATTCCTACGAAGATAAACATCATAAAATACTTTATAGCTCATTAAACTAGCTTTAATTTGAGGGCTAATAGACATCTGTACGTCAAATGGTTTTTGATATTTGGATTTTTCAAAATAAATTCACTAACTACTGATCTTTCAGTACGTCCCATACAACATTTTTATTAAATGTTGCTTTTTAAAAAGCTATATCTCGAAAACTATTTAAGGTAAATAACTCTATTATGGCTCATATTTTAGCAAATTCGCTCTTCTTTAAATAACGTTAGGTTTTCTTGTGTTGTTCATACTTTTTGAGATATAAAGCTCCGAATGAAAAATTAGTTGTTTTTTATCGCTTTGAAACAGCCGCCATTTTTTATTTCCCCTACCTATACTTACTCATGCAGACTCATGAATTTTGACTATTAATTATACATAGTTTTCATTAAAGTAATCAAAAATTGGGGTGAGATAAATGCCTTTTTTCTCTTCTTCGGCTCTTGTACTATATTCGAAGCGACGTCGCTACAGTTACAAGTCAGTCAAAATTGATGCTTTAACTCGTTCGGCCGTAAAAATTATCTGCTATGGCCGGATTCCAACACGGGTCCTTGAAGTTAGTAACACAGCTCATTACCTCTGTGCTACTCCACTCACTACCTTGGTATGAGTCAATATGTTATTACTGTATTTATTTATTTTTTTCATTTAATTCTTACTATGTTTATAAATATTGGTGCTGATCCTTTTTTTATTTCCCAATTTTCATTCATTGAAAATTATAACATTGGATAACTATGGTTGAGAGCATTATGCGAAATCCTATATCCTTTCTATGAAATGTATTTATATAATATGAATGAATAAATTCCATATTTAATAAATCATAGTTAAAAATAAAATCGTACAAATTATAAAATTGTTTTTCTTAAGGCTAAAAAAAACTATACACTCTACAAACTAATTTATTGTTTTTCAATTCTACAACACACATTATGATGAAGAAAATGGAATTTTCAGTACACTGAAGTATTTATGAATTAATGGCATCTTGTATAGGTTCATCATTTTTTGACTTTAGTTCTGTTAAATTAATTCATTTTATTTTGTTTCCTGGGAGAAATCAAATAGGAAATCTTAATTAGAAAATTAATCAGTTTTCTTATTGAGATTCCGAATCTAATACTTCATATTAAATATATTGAATGTATAGTTTTAATTTAAAGAAGAATAGTTAATTTTAGTTTAGTTCTCAGGTTATTTTATATGATCCAGTTTAGTTTAATTTTTCTATTTTTGTTAATTTTCTCTTATACTTTATTTTTTTTTAAAGAAATAATTTTATAAATAATATTTTAAACCTATTTGTTTCTTTCATATATGTCGTATATATGAATATACGATTTATATATATATACTTCATATTTCATCGCATATGTTTCTTTGATTATTTATGTTTATAAGTAATAAGTTTTCAGAAAAGTTCACATACTTTTCATTCTAGGAATAAAGAGGTATTTAATACGTATAGTTTTAGACAAATGCAATGATAAAAACAAATTCCGTAATATTTTCAAGATGAAAATAGCTTTGCTTTGAAACGTGAAACCACTATAACATGTTATTGATAAAAAACAATATGAATTATCAGAACTAAACTATTTAAAAATTAAAATCCTTGTTTTTATAATTATTGTTATTAGCTCTGTTTAACAAACATTAAATACCGACTGAATTTTTCATGAGATCATAAATATTTCAAATGCTCTGAATAATTACTATGTAGCTTATGTTATTACGAATATTGACTTCAAGATCATAAACATATACCATAATTTTTTTTTCTACAGAGGATTTTTATTTTTCTGACATATAAATTATCTCGATTTAATTTAGACATGACAGAGGAGGAATTATCGAACTAAATCGTTTTTTGAACGAATTATGGCTGAATAATTTTGCATAATAATAATATAATAAAAATAATAATTTAACATTATTGGAATATAAATAATTGGAAATAAAAATTTGGGATTAGTGTCTTACAGAAAAAGAAAAATACTCAAAATCAAGGAATGAAATGATATAAATCGTATGGCAACTTCACATAATGAAGAGAAAAAATGAAGTAATGTTAATAAACTAAAAGATTTAATAATATTAATATACATCTTTACACATTTTAAATGGATATTAGATAATTCCACTTATGTTTGAGGTTCATTGCTTAAATAAGTTTGATAATTACCAAATAATATTTGTATTTAATGGCATAAAAAATACAAAGGACATAAGTGAATAAAATCGTCCATCTAATTAAAACTAGTTGATAACCAGAACATAAATTTTAATTTTATTGGAAATGGGTGGATAGAATAAGCGGTACTAATACGAAGGATGGAAGTAGAAATGAAATTCTATAGGAAAGAGGATCTGATGGGGAAAGATCTGTTGAGCTAGAGTTCGGGAAGGGAGCGTATATATAAATTAGAAGACCGAAAAGGGTATAGCGGAAATGAACATAGGATTTGAATTTAAGAAGATCTAAGATGTGAATGATAACTTGGTAGACGAAAGGTATCAAGAAATGCTTGCGAAGGTAGGAAGAGTAAAGCCACGTCAACTATTCATAAAATCCTGAGATAGAGGCGACTCTCTAGATCCCGAAGATGAATCATACAAAGCAATTCACTAAATATTTATCATATATCCAAAATGATAAAAATTATAATTTCAACGCTTAGCATAGGATTTAGATTAAGGATTCCGTTAGATTTACGGCTACATTTTTGGGAACAGATTGAGTATACATCTTCCCATGGCCATCTCCTAGCGATAATATATTTTTTCTTTTAACTAAAATTATATTATATGATTCTAAAATAAGAGCATAATATTATTTTTTTTTAATGTGGGACAAAGATTGTCAAATTGACAATTGACAATAAATAATATTTTCATGTAATAACATTGTGAATATTAAGAAAAAATATTTAAGCTTCTTTGCCGAGACAGGAAAACAAAAACAAATTACAGTAAAATTTTTTTTTTAGCTTATTCTCTTCGTTTTTTCCGCATTCTAAAAAAAAAAAAATTCTGAACAACGAGGTATATGTACACATTATACATAGGGACTAAAATAAAAGTAGCACTAAGCAGTTTAAAACCGTTGTGTTTTATAGGCTGTAGAGTATTTTGGAATTCTAGCCAATTTTACTTGTTTCTTCCTTCTACACCAGAAAACAAATTCTTTGTTGGAAGAATGAAGGCGATTTCAAAACATTCTTAAGTGTGTAAAAGAACTAAGCAATTTCGGCCTATTTCTCACTACCACACATAACATAACCCAACGTTTCCACTTTGTCTAGAAACATTTATAACTATAATGTGGCAGACTTACGCACTTTAAGAAGTGAGGGAGGACCGCACGGTATTTACACGGTATCGAATAGGTAACAAGTGGTGGTGATCGTTAGTGGTGATCGATTTGGTGCGAGTTACCTTCTCAAGCGTTCTTGTTCCCCTTCATTATTATCATTTAGTTTTGTCGCATAAGTGGTATTAAAAAGTTTCTTTTCTGTTTGTTTCTTTTAATAATTTTGTTCTTCGCGTCTAATATTATTTTGTTGTTATCATTGTTTGTTTTTTTCGGACTAATTGTAAGTGCTATATATATAATGTTAAGAACAATAGTGTTTCTTGTTTTACATCAACTGACATTAAACACTAAAATAATGATTGTCATCGTTGCAGAAATTATACCGCTGAACTTAACCACTTGAAATAGCATGCCCATCGCGGAGGTTATTCAGTATACGTTGCACTTATGGCAGATGAATATAATCATCTATATTTTGACAAATCGTCTTAGCTGATGGTTTTAAATTATTTTTAATGTTTTTGACAGAGCAATATATGTGTTTAATAATAATAATCTTTATTTACTGTTTCTTTATATACGTATTTATAGACCTTCCCTTAAGGAGTATGAAAGTCTTTTAACGGGGACTATCTGTACTTTGGTTCGGTTATCTTCATCTTTCAGTATTTTCTGTCCTATGCATTTCGTGACAACAGTGTTCCTTCTACCTTCTTTATCTCGTCTACCCATCTTCTTCTTTGTCTGCATCGGTTCCTTTCATATCCAAGGGGTTCCACTCAGTTAGTTTCTTGGCCCAATTTTCGTCGTTCTTCCGCATTAGAGGCCCAGCCCATTGCCATTTCATCTTCTTGACGTGCGTGTATACATCTGTGACCCCGTATCTTTCCTTATTGATAGGCTACTGAGCTTTTTGGCTTCTTCGTATGCCATGCTCCTCTCCATTGCTCTTTGGCATGTTGAATTCTTATCTCATGGAGCTTATTGAGAGGCCATCTTTGGCATCCATAAGACATCACAGGTACTATCTGTTACCAGCTATTAAAAGCCAATGTTTTTAGAGGCTGGCTGATATTGCGTAAGCTCCAATATTTCCGCCAAGCCATAGCTGTCCTTGTTTGAATCTCTGTTGCTTGCCAATCTTTAAAAGAAATACTTTGCCCAAGATATGTGAATTCGTCCGTGAAGGTCTGTTTCCAGTTTGGTGACATCTGAGTTAATAATTATTTTTGTCTTCATGAGGTTCAACGATCTATGTGTTTAGATTACCTCTATCCCGTGAATATATTTTAAAGAATGGACAGAAATTTCAGCCTTTAATGAAGTTCAGGCAAATTATTTCTCTAAAATTTAAAAAAACAAATGGCAAGGACAAGGCGTAGTGGAGCTCAACGTAAATACGTCGACTTCAATGATCATTTATTCCCAGAGGAGTATTTTATATTCATTCTTGAACATAAGGAAGGATTTCAGATCTATATGTTTTATTAGTGATAGTAATGTTTTCCCAGCACCAGACGCAGGATAAAAAAAAAAATTATAACTTCAAAAAAGTAATAATTTCGTATGTGATAGGATCTAAAGTAAGAAAAGTAGGATATAAATCGACGGTACAGTACCGGTTGGAGATAAAGTATTTCTACTTCCAGCTACAGCGTGAAAAATGTTATGGAACACGTAATTTATAAAAATTGATAAATAACCTCAAATTTCGTTGGCATCTCTCTCTGCAGCGAATTATGCATAACAGTCCGCATTAAGCTTATCAAAATTTGTAGAGATGTACATTTAAATTTTGGATATTCAGAGTGCTACCAATGGGCAGTTTCTCTACATGCCTGTATCACTCAATTATGATCTTAGATCAAATTTACTGGATGTATTTTTATGTAAAGACAGTTGTAAATACCATTAAAGAAATTTAAAAAAAAATATTTAGGCTATAGACGATATATTCTCCAATGCCAAACGACATGGCTCGATTTTTTATCATTGGATTTTTAATTACTTACACTATGGTAGCAAATTTGTACAGCAATTCATGACAAAAAAAAACCTTTAATTGTGGGTCGCAACATTATAAAGAAGAGGTGATTGTTGGCTCCGAGAGCGTTTAAACGTGCACGAAAATCACAGGTTTATTGCATCACCTCCAATTAATTTTTTTTTAATTGAAACTTTTATATACACTTTATGAGAACATAATTACTAATCAATAAAAAAAATTAGTATAAGCTGACTAAGAAACTCATACCAGTTCAGATTGATCATACCTTGCGAAAGGACATTAGCTGTTAATGGACTAATTAATGCTATAAATATGAATCGATTGTAATGTAAAAACCGGTTTTGGTTCGGATGAATATATTAAGTTTCTGCTGATGGATTGGGCGGGGTTTTCGCAGACTACACCAAGAAGTGCTAGCAACTGATTATTATCACTTTAATATATGGAAGGATCGATGGTAACTTTTATAGCATAACATATAAATAACAGTTTCATGAGATTTAACAAGAGCTTCTTAATAACTGATGTTTAGAAAGACATCTACACACAAAATGTTTTTATTACACATTTTTACTGGTTTAAAAAGGTTTAAAAAAATATTATATAGTCTAGCATAGCTATTACAGACTATAAAGAAAAATCATATCGAAATCTAAAGACCACTTATACACATCAAGTGAAGGTTTCTTTTTTAAAAAAAGGACAAATAATATGTTTTTTTTTAATTTAAAAAATAAAATAAAATAAATTATGAGCTAAAATCTGTTTTAACGTTTAGCTTATTCCCGGAAGGTCTGTTTCCAATTTGGTGACATGTGAGTTTGTAATTATTTTTGTCTTCATGAGGCTCAACAATATATGTATTTTAAAGAATGGACAAATCATCCACAAAGACCTTAATGTTCCCTTTGTAACCGATCTAGCCCGAACCAGATATCAATCCTTCCATTATAAACTCCCTAACTACTCAAACCCATTAGTTTCTAATCTCGCTTCCTCTTTTATTCCGGACTATTCTCCGAGGCGTCTGAAAAGAAGATGCCCTCAAGACCTTATACTGTAAAAATGTTTTTAGAGTGCTACCATTGGGTAGTTTCTCTACATGCTTTACCATATCATTATGATTTCCTCAAATTTACTTGATGTATTTTATGTACAGTTGTAAATATCAATAAATAAATTTATTAAAAAAAAAAAAAAAAAAGAAAGGACAAAAATTTCTACCTTTATTGCCTATTCTACTCACATATATCTGCAGGTTGATAAAGGTCCTCTTTTTTTTTATCGAAAGTTGACAGCAGTATCTTTTCTGGGCAGGATGTATTTCCTTGACTTCGTATAGGAGCATAATCTTAATAAAAAAAAATTTTCAATCCACGACCGGCTGCGTTTAGAAGATATCTATAAACATTTTTTCGTCGGATATACCCATTATTGATTATAATGGAAAATCAATCTGACCATTTTCCATCGCAAATTAAACACTGTTCCATGATCAGTTTCGAACAGTTCATGATTAGTTTCACAAGTGTACAAATTGTAGAGAAGGTTAGCGGATTTTTTTTATTAGATTGTTTGATGGAGAGAAGTAAGGCAATAAACAGGCTTATCACTCTCCTTAAATTTAAATCCCAATCGATATGATGGCGAATGCAATATTGGCTAATATCTTAGTTGATGGCAAGTCGGAATCGAAGGAATGAAAATATTTATTGAAGAACATGTACAATTTTGAGCTTAGAAAGAAAGTGCCAATTGAAAAACGTCAACAGTACAATATGTAAAAGTGTTGGATGGAGGTGTACAAGAAAGCAAGGGTAGAACATTTGAGGGGCTTCGAATATGACATATGGCTGTCATACAATTCTTGTATAGTTCATATTTCATAGTATTATAAATAAATATGATAGAATTAAGATGATAGATAAAGTAACATAATACATATCACTATAAAAATATAAAAGAGAAATTTACACAAAATACTAATTGAAATCAAAATTTTGGCTTGTCACATTCTTGTTCCAAAATATTATGTTCATAAGTTCTAATAAGATGTGTTTTAATGACCTAAAGTAGAAAGATATTTGATTAATGGAGAAGAAAGAACTAACATTGTCATAATTATCTGAATATACTGAAAGAGAATATGACAAATTCATACCTAAAACACTTTTAATTGTTAAACACAAGGTTCTTAATAAATACCAATTAAATAAATTCTATATGCAGCTGAAAATACAATAGGGGAATGTCAAGGTATTTTTTTTTAAATACTTTTTTATTTATTGATAGATATTACAATCTGCCACACAGCTGTGGGCAATAGGTAATAGTGATGAATGATCGCATACATACTAAAATAGAATAAAATAAATAAATGAATAAAAAAAAAAACTCTTTTAAAATATATAATAAATATAAATCAAAAATACAAAATAAATAAAATATATATCTCAAAAGATCCCAGCGCATCCCTCTCGCCGCATCACTGGTAGTAAGTCAGGGTATTAACCATTTTATCTTTTAAAAAACTGGAATAGTTCTATGAATAGAAATTTATCATGGACTATGAAAATGTAAATGCTGAAACGGATAAACCAAGGCAGGACGCTAAAGAAACCGAAAAAAGCTATAAGCCGAGAATATTTGGTTACTTAAAAACATAAATAAGATGATGGTATTAACAGTAATTAGTGGATTTATCAATTTTTAATACTATCCCTCAAAGTTCTTCCTTATAGAAAAAAAATCCCTTTTTCCTGTTCTCTTTGTTATGGTTCTAGTTATGGAAATAACGATGAAATGGAAGTTAGTTGTACAATGCGTGCAGGATGGAGGATACCACAATTTCCAAATTGATTAAGGAAGAACTCATTCCTCGAAAGGAAGAAGAAGAGGTCAAGAATATGCACGCATCTGAACTACTAATGGAGGTAGGTGATGTTTTACGTAATAGTTTAAAGCCTACCTAACACGGCCAATACTTTCTTACAATAATGTCCTCAGATCGTCAAGGTACTAACGAAATTCGATATTGACTACATACCATGTAAGAGGTACTTAAGACATTAGGAAATCAAAATATTGTGTTTCTTGAGATGTTCATAATTCCAATGAATTGCATACAATGGATATTAATTTTTTTATTATTTTAAAAACTAATATATTATGCACATAGTAGAGTACTAAATCTCCAATGGATACCCACAAGTAGAAACAGCCTAAATTGCTTAAACTAGATTAGTGGGTATGGGAAGTTCTTGGCTTAGAGCAGCTAGTGGAGAGGAGACTATGGCTTAAGTTGGGCTGGGAACCAGGTGACATTTGTTTTCTCCAAGCTAAGTCACCCTTGCCAACAGCTGCCATGCCAGCTCCTGACAGGAATCCTAATCTAAGCTCGAGAGGACCACTTTCAACGAGTTGGAAGTGGTCCTAAGACAAACGGCCAAAAGATTACATTGGGCACGGTTAATTAAAATCAAGTATTGTCCTCTGCTATATTAGCAATAGACCTAAGGAGTGCTCCGTGGGTGAAGTCACGACTGCTCATTAAAAAGGATTGGAAAGTCTTATGCAGATCAGGTCAAATCAACCGCTACCTCTATAAAGGAATAAGAAGCTAAGTTTGGTGACATAAGTCCTACCGGTAGTGTTTTTAATCGTACTTTCAAATAAAGTACAGAATTGCTGGTAGAATGCTGAACCTCACAAATATTAGAGATACTGATAGTCCAAGAGCACAAAAAGAGAGAAAAAATTTCTTCTAAAAAATTGTATTTTACTCCTATTTTTTATTATTATAATAAAAACTATACAAAGTTAAAAGTCAAAATTTAGGACTATGGTAAGGAACAATTAAAAATGGCGGCTGTTCCAGAGGTTACAAAAAATTCATTTTTGACTTCAAAAATTCATCTTTCAAGTAAAAAAATAATTGCGCATTATTTTTGGGAAAAAAAATGTTAAATTTTTGCCTATACTATACAAGGGATACAGCAAGTGCCATTAAAAAGTAATTATTGAAATATTTAAAACTATACTTATTTTTCACACAGACCGCCATATCCTTAAAAATAGCAATCACTGCTAAAAACTTTGTAGCACATCATCTAAAGTAGTTAAATATAGCAACAAAGTTTTAACAAATAGTGACTGTGATAAATGATTTTAATTTTGGTTTTAAAGTGAATATTGACTAATTAGACATTGTTGTTTAACCTGGGCAGAATAACCTACACGGAGTTTTTGAATCATATAATTCCAAAATTGTATTAAGTAGATTGTCCCTGAGGATGGCCGGCTTGGTCGTAAAATGTGTTGAGACTAAAATAGATAGAAATTAAATTATTTATTTTAAAAAGTTTACCAGTCACAAAAAAGTGTTTAAGATTATACATTAAATCATGAACATTGTTACTCCTACTCCTGAATTGAGAGCTAATGGCTATCAATATCAATACGTAGGTGTAGTAGTTTCCATTATATTGAGAGCTAATGACTATCAATATCAAGACGTAGGTGTAGTAGCTTCCATTATATTGAGAGCTAATGGCTATCAATATAAATACGTAGGTGTAGGAGTTTCCATTATATTGAGAGCTAATGGTCATCAATATCAATACGTAGGTGTAGTAGTTTCCATTATATTTCCAAAATAAATTCCGAAAAATTTGACTTTTCGTTAATTGGAAAACAGATTGCTTTTTAAAAACTGTATTTCGGAAACCATTGAAGGTAAACTAATTTATTAGGGCTCAAGTTGTAGGGGGGCAAATTTACTCTACTTTAAATGTTGTTCTATTAAGTTTTTTTTTAGTTTTGAAGATATGCTGCTCCCATGAAAATTTTAAATTTTTGTAATATTTCCAAACAGCCACCATTTTTTTTATTCCCTCTCACTTTGGCTAAGATTTAGAAGTGAGCTAAAAGGAAGACGAACAAGAAAATTTTCATTTATTTTTCCTCGTGTATCTTGTGAAGGGGTGAATGGATTTTCGCGTTTCAATTGATTTTCCGGCTCTTTATAGATAGGCTAAATGAAAATTCTGGTAAGGTGCGCGCATCAAAAAACTTTCAGTCACATTATAGTTTGAGAAGAAATCTTTACGATTCACGATTATAAAACCTAATATTCCTATTAATTCATTAGGAAAAAAAACATTATTAAGAGGTTTTCATAGTCATTATGATAGTAATAAAAAAGTTATGATTTTTGAGAAGGAAAAATGTGCAATTAAAAACCCAAAATATGCAAAATTGTTTAGTAAAAACTCAAAATGTGTATAAAACACCCAAATCTTCAATAATCAACTTTATTGTTTAATTTGTAATATTAATACATGGAAAGCTTACCTGTTTGACTGAACATAAATGAAAAACTAAACTACTCTGATTAAAAACCTAAAATTGTGTCCATTATTAAACAGCTATGAGGAAGGTTATTCTCATATATCAATCCTTTATTAAATGATTTTATTTTTCGATTATGAAGGCTGAAATTCAATTTTTTAACTTCTTACAACAATCCCAATTGTAAATTTAAGAAAAAAAAAGTAAGGCACTATGGAGAAAGAAGTATTTATAAATATTTTATAAAAAAACAGTTTTGATCTCCTCTAGACATTCATGAAGCATGTTCTTCCGCTTAGCTTTTCAACTGTGATAATAAATAGTTTTATACACCATTAACCAAAAAATAAACAAATAATAAGTCAATGCAAAAAAAGTTTGATTAAAATATTATGTACCTAATATATTTATATTGATCAGACCAATTTATTTTTTGTATGATTCTATTTAAAATACTAAACATAGCTAATATAATATAATAATATAAAAAAAAAGAAAAAAAAAGAAGTGAAATTCATAGTATCAGAATAAAGTCAAAATTAAGTGCTAGACGCGAACTAATAGCTAAAAAACAATAACACTGTTCTCTATAACAAGCTTATTCTAACGAGACATTTTCATAGTTATCTAAATCCACAGATTAATACTATTCTAAGAATATTCTCGTCATCTTTAATCGATTTCTCATTTGTTAATTAATCAAAGCATTACTTTACCTCAAATTTGTCGATTTTGAACTAAAAATTATTTAATGAATAAATACTGGCATACATGCATCTATTATATATGTATATAATTTGAGAAATTTAGTTGACCCAAAAAGAGTAAAATGTGCGGTTTTGTGCGGAAAAATCTTTTTAATGATTTTAATTTCCGTCGAGGATTGGGTGAATTTGAAGCTAAGAAACAAAAGATGCAATTGCACGAAAATCCGTTCTCTAGTAAGGACTATTGCCATGACAACTATGGTAACATGAAAGCATTTATTTTCTCCTTTATCATAATTTTTTTTGTTTTCATATTTAATACTTATAAATTGTTTATTACTGCCAGCCAATCAGCGATGGTTGATTATTTCAAATAAACAATATATAACGTAATTAGGAGGAAGCTTTTTTTTGAAAATTCAGCGTTTAATCCCTGACGCACTATTTCAACAAAGATAAGACCAAGCTGATATTAAATACCACTTGTTTATACATTTATATGACCAGTTTAATCAAGATCGTTAGAGACATTTTAGAGAAAATTTGTAAAATTGATGATATAAAGTAGCATCAATTCATATAAAGTAATATCATAAACATCCGCTAAGTCGATTTTAGCGAAAAAATCCAAGACAAATTCTATGCCTAGCACAACTACTCCAATTAATAAATATTTCATAAATAGGTAAGAAACGAGTTTGAGAATTTTCAAACTTTTCATTTGCTTTTCCTTTTATCTCGTGAACAGGTGAAGGAAAATAAAAAATAAGAGAAAATTTTCCGACTTTTGATTATATTTTCTTTTTACATTTTGTGAACTGGTAAATACATTTTCCCTACTGAAACGATTTTCTGGATTTTCAGAAGAAGACTTAAATGGAAAACTATCTTATTTTCTAAGAGAATCACTGTTCATAAATTTGGGAGTAACTTTGGAGAAATAGAATAGTTCAGGTGAAAAAGCTGTAATAATTATGAGATTTTTTGTTTATTAATCCTCTGCGTCATCGTTTTTTAAGTTCGATTCTGTAGTTTTGCAAGTTTTTATAAATGACTTCCGACATTAGCACTACAGCGTTCGATCACATACATTAATATTGATTCAGTTCATATAGTATGGACAAAATGAAGATTGTTAATCAACTTATAAATAATAGCAAGCTTAAATAACAAAACAGAAAGAGCAGAGCGGCGTTTCGGTAACGACTTTCGACTAAGAGAAGGGAACTAAATGTTAAGCAGCGACTTGATCCCCCAGTGAGCGCTGGCTACACCGCAATTATGTAATGCAAACCAGAACGGTCGATTTCTCCCACACTAGCACTCCAGCACAGATACTCAGTTTAAACATTAAATCATTTCGGCTGTTCTACAAACCGAGCTCAGCATTCACTTTCTCCTCGATGTTTAAATTTGAAAGCAGTTTTTCGAAAGTAGGAATGCGACTTTTCAAAAGTTAACAAACTAAGAGAATTTTTTGTTCACTCCCACCACAATAAAATTGACGGATTCCGAAATTAATTCATAATTTTATCAGAGAGGACCACTTCGACAAGGAGCCAATTAATATCTTGCAATACATTAATTTAATCAGCAACGGATTTGGGGATAGCACTGGTAGATCTGTTAAGCCTGTGAGTGTTATTGGACTTTCTGTATAGTATAGTACTGACATCTTTACTATATCATTATAAGTAGTTCTGCCATTCATGAAACTCCTGTAATAGATAAATTAAAACGATTTAGGAGTGAACAGATTTTTGCTATTATAGCTAGTATTATTGTTTCAACATATAATGAACTAGTCTATCGCGGATAAAAAGTGATATACTTAAAAAAAGTAGACTTTGAAGAAGTAATTCAGGAACTTGATGATCAAAAATAAATAAAAGCACTTCCTTTATAAATTTAATTTTTAAAATGTTTGTTACTTTTCAAATATTAAATAATAATAATTTTTTTTAACTATAGGATCCATGTCCATTTAACACACTTTTGGAACTTACCATCTCAGATTTTCTCAAAATTTGCACAGCTGTCCAATTAGTGTAGATTTGGAAAAATATGATATTTTACTGAAATATTTCTACGGGAAATGTTTAAAACAGATTTCATGCTCTTCTATGTGATGAACAACACTAAATAGATTTGGCGAAATTTCTCAAAAACTCATTTTAAATTCTATTTCAACTTTTTTATATTTTAAATTATTTTTTTAACTTTAAAATTTCTTCATTGAATAGATAGTGTTGTTCTAAATCACAGAGGTAAAATGCATATGTGCTTCATTTAAAACAAATTAAAAACTAAAGCTTCTTCTTTCTCCTTATGTTCCTTTCAGTGTGGTGGAGTCTCTAGCCACTTTGTTCAGATATCTCGGCCTCTTGCAGCTACGCTAGGGTTTTCCCTAGTTCCTCATCAAGTCGTTGGATGTGCTCCAGGTAAGTTCTTCTAGGTCTGCCTCGTGGTCTCCTGCCAGTTGGCCACCCTTCCATACACTTCTTTTGTACCCACTAATTCCCCATTCCAGGGGGGTGTGTCCATACCATCGAAGTATACTAAAGCTCCATTCTCATATAATAATACTCAGAAGCTTGCGAAAAGCAAGTGTCAATCAAAATCTTTTATTGCCTGCGTTATTAACTGAATCATTATTTACGAGTGGATTATGTTCAGTTTTATTAAAATGTTAATGTTAGCAGTACTTCAATTATAACTAATATGAATGGAAAGTTGAATTTATGAGAGTGTAGCTATAGTTATAATGTGTTCAACAATGAATTTTTTTTTGTTCCCTCCTCTGGAAAAATTGTTAGCAGGTGCAAATATAAATATAAAAAGAACATAAAATTGCTTAATCTTCTCTTTCAGGAGGCATTTTAAGGTTTATTGATATACGTCCACTGTGTGTAGAGAGTCACAGGCGCTAAGTTGCACTTCATTTATATGTCGAGCGGGGAGGGAAACGCTTAGCTGGTGGTTGAATATGGTATGTTAAGACTGTAGAGCCCAAACTCCTTCCCTCGGCGAGTACATCCACCAAGGGGACAGTTCCATGCCACCTCCCAGGTCTTGATGTAGGGGCGAATTCCTTGAACAGTGGATTGGTGCTGGCCATTAGTCCATCATATTACTTGATATGCCTCCGGCCTTTGTACTTCGGAACAGAGAGAAGCTGGAGTACAAAGGTTTGTATAGGTGTCGCAGAAGGGGTGCACCGTATAGAGTTGGTCTTACAACAGTCTTATAAATCTGCAGCTTCAGCCGAAGAGAGAGCTGGTTCAGTGCCAGTACTTCTGCGTTGCGGTCGCTTAGTGCTACGACCTGGTGGTAAGTCTTCTGGCGGGCCATTGAGAGACTCAACTCACGGACATGGCTCGAAGTGAGGTGGCGATCAAGTGTGACTCCCAGGTAGAGGATGGATGTGTAAATCCACTGGTCGACATCGCCTATCTAGGCAATGGTTTCTTTCCTTGCTGTACGACATCCCTGTGAAGTCTGTTTTTGCATGGTTCACCCTAATCCCAATACGCTTGAGCTCAGCATTGATGTTGTCGTCCGCATAGGGAGCAACCACAGCCTTAGGATGCTGGATTGATACTACCGGAGCTGTGTAACAGCACAAACAGTATTGGTCCCAGCACCGACCCTTAAGGTAACGCGCAGGAGCTGTGGACAGGAGTCAAGAAGCTCCCTCCGACCCGTGCGACGAAGGACCTTCCAATGAGTTAGTTTCCAATCAGTCGCCATAGGATGACGGGAAACTTGAATTCCCCCATTTGGCGAATTAGAAGGGGATGGGAGACATACTAGAAAGTCTGAATACAATCGAGCGAGATGAAGGGTGTAACACCGTCAAGTCACCTTCTTACCAGACTTGAAGAGAAGAACGACAATTGCTCTCTTCCATACGGTTGGAAATACGGACATATTCAAGCAGGTATTGAATATATTGAGAAGAAAGGCTTTATCTTTCCTCGGCAGTAAGTAAGAGTTGTCCTCCTCTCTAGAAGCCATGTTTTTCTTGGTACGTCGTAGCGTCGACTCAAGCTGGTTATAGGTAGAGAAGATTGGCTTCTCATTTTGACTTGGTGGTGGTCTTGGTGGTGGAGAAGGACCATTAGTCGTCTGCTCAGCATAGTTTGGCAAGAAGTTCCACTTGTTCCCTAGCTCTTAGCCGTGGAAGATATTGCGAAGATTGTTGCGCTGACCAATGAGGGCGAGGATATGCTTCGGCAAGTCCTGATGGCGTTGATTGTGGCATGAACTTGTGGATAGTCCTGTCAGCTGCATCCTGTATAATTGTGGTTAAGACCTCTACCGCCTCATCCACTTCCTCCCAAGTTCGCTCCGATGTAATCATTGGGAAGTTTATTTCGACATTGAACATATACCGTATCCTTTCCAATCGGCCTTGTGGAGCAGGTACTTGTTCGTCGACGGAGAGGCTGGTGTACCTTCAAATGTGTATACTACAAGTCAGTGGTCTGATGACAATGTAGGTTTTTTCATCCCACATTTATATTTCGCCCTGTGATTACAACACTACCTATTTAAGTCATAAATTAAGAATAAAAAATATGAACTATTTCAGAAAACTTCATCTTATTCTAACCTACTGTTTATATCAGATCAAAGGGCATAGAATACGCTGTAAAATGACATTTATCCCATATCTCGACCTAAATTAGTGAAGCTTCTGCAGAAGAAATATTATTTTTATTGAGAAACTTACAGCTGCTTAGTTCGAAAACGAATAGACATGTTTCAGTAACATTCCACATTTTTCCAAATCAGTACCAATAGACCGATTGTGGCAGAAAAAAAAATCTGAAACGGTAAGATTGAAATTCAGAGAGTGCTGAATTGACGTGGCTGATTTGACCTTACCATGTTATTTATTTCCCAATAAATAACATGTAGATAACCAAAAGTTAAAAGTATTTTCCATAACCTGGAGGACCTCATATCGAACATAGTGCCTTGGGGTCTCACTTGGTTAAAGATGGTCTTTATTACTAGCATAATCGAACATAAACAATTCGTTTGTGGATGTTTCTTTTAAATTTTAATGAAAAGAGAGTATTAAAAAGTCGACAGATCAACATCATCCGATTTTTAAATAAATATAAACTAAGGAAATGCCTAGTCTAGAAGCAAATGCCATAGCAAATTTCTGGTGTAAAAGGCGATTATTCACTTAATCGCTGTGTGAATAAAACAGAGAAACAAAACATGAGTATTTTTTATTAAATGAGTGATTTGACAAAAAAAAAAATTACCGGACGAGAAACACAATATTTTCATGAAAAAGAAAAATTTGAGTAATGACTATAATATGATTATAGTTTTGATTACGAATTTGTGTATAATGGTCAATTAAAATTAGCTATTTGTGGCATTGTAAGTGGTCTTCGAAATCATTATAGCTGTAATTAGATCGCAGCAATCAACATCATTCGCTAGGCTCGCTCAAGAGGTAAATAAAAAACCAAAGGAATTTCAGGAGGTTGGAGAAATAAGATAAATATTGTGACCACGTTATGGGCTGATAAATCCTTGGTTTCGGTATGGGATAGCTACGTTACCAATCCTAACCTTATTATTTATTTATCAGTAATTATTTATAAAACATTTTTATTAAAACAGCATTTTGAATATATTTGGCTCAGAAAAAATCAGGCTTATCTAACATCCACCTAGATAAAAGTACCCTTTAACCTACATGTGGGCAACCCTCGCCCGCGAGACATTTTGAAAAACCTTATTAAAAAATATATTACACTACTTACTCATACTCACAGAATCAAGATAGCGAGCAACCCAAGTGGCAACGATCAAAGAGTGAACTTCATTGGTGGCGCAACAAAAGATTATTGCTTCTCAATTGTTCTACACTAGATGATTACAGATCATTACTTCATTTTGCCTATATAAGCGGGAGGATGGCCCGAACTTTAGTTCAGTTTTATTTGAACTACCGAGTTGATAACTTCGACAAGCGATATCCTAGGGAACTGCAAGTGCCGTCAATTTGCTTTGTAACTTTGTGTGCATCTTGGGTGCTTACTAATTATATTTCCTTATTAAGTTTATCGAACGAAAATGTATGAAAGAAACGAAAAGTAGATCCAGAGGATTTCAAGAAAAATGGACTGAAGAATTTTTTTTGCAGAAGCCATGCACAACGTAAAGGTGGATCCACATGTTGGCCGCTCGCCACGAATCGGAGGCTTGTACAAATGCTCGGTAAACAAAGAGCAGACCATCCACATGTCAGTGTTATTCAGAGAGGCAAGCCTGGCGGACGTACAAGTGGTTTCAGCCATTGCACTGGGATTGTATTATTTTTATTACAAAAAAAGAAAATGAAAGGAAATTAAATATAAATAAATAAGATTGAATATAAAACTTATTATAAAAAGTACCAACAAACACCTTTAACCTCCTAACAGCTCTCAGTTGCAACTAGACAAAGAACAATGGTGGAGATGCTACACGAGCGCTCTCACGAACCCCTTTGATCTGTGTCCAAAAAACCGACTCTCGACGGATCGGCAACGAGCCTAGGCCAACCAAGCCAAGCCACCCATCCACATGCTCGCGTATGTCTGAGTTCACCATGGCTTGGCCAACATGTAGAGGCCCCTTAACATATTATTGTGAAGTCAGATGGCTAAGGAAAGGGAAAATGCTGAAACGGTTTTACGAGCTTAGAAATGAGATAGCACATTTTATGCAAATAAAAGATAAACCATAATTGAGTGAGTGATTGAGTAAACCATAATATGTGAGTGATTGAGTGACCCAATATTTATTTATTTATGTGTGTGTGTGTGACAGCATTTCTGGCCGACCTTACACCCTATTTGAATGATTCAAATTTGAAACTTCAAAACCAAGGACAGTTAGTAAATGATTTGTACAGCCATTTGAAAGCGTTTCAGAACAAAATCCGCTTGTGGGAGGCACAGATGCTGTCTGGTAACAGTTACCATTTCACCACGCTCTCTGCGTATGAAAATATTCCTTATGTTCAATATACTGAACAACTCAAGTTATTCTCGAACAGATTTAGCGATTTCAAGAACATGGAAGACTGTTTTAATTTATTTGCTACTCCGACAAAAAGTAATCTACAAAATGCTCCAATACACTTGCCAATGGAGTTGATCGAGATTCAAGAAAACTCACTCCTAAAATTTAAATTTGAAGACGTGGGGCGATTTCTACGAGGAATAGAAGACCATTTTCCGAAGCTGATAAAATTCGCAAAAAGATTCGACAGTACTTATAAGTGCAAACAGTTCTTTTCAATGAAAAAAGTTAATAAATCAAACCATCGTACATGGTTGACTGACGATAATTTGAAAA
Source organism: Halyomorpha halys (assembly GCF_000696795.3). NCBI lineage: Eukaryota > Metazoa > Arthropoda > Insecta > Hemiptera > Pentatomidae > Halyomorpha > Halyomorpha halys. The sequence goes on along the minus strand of NW_027112669.1, from coordinate 88,102 downwards.
ATTCTTTACGTCTTTGTATCAGTGGAATTAATCCAAACAGCGATAGAATAGTTTCCCAAATTCAAGCTCAGGTGTCTCATTGATTTCGGTGTCGCTATTTAACTTTCATAGTTAACAATAATTCCAAATTTCAAGATTTAATTACAATGATGTACCTTTTTTTTTTCATTTCATTTTGTTATTTTAATAAATTATATTATAATGACAATGTTGTATAATTTCATGTCTGATATCTATACGTTAAAAGCTATAACACTAATTTTAAACACGGCCCGCGAGCGTATTTGCTTATTAAAGTTTGGCCCACATGTCAAAGGCCCATACCTGCTTTAACCGAACACCGTGGTGGACAACGTTTAGTTCAGTCAAAATTCTGGTCTTTTAATCTTTATCCTAATATATACCCAAGGATTAAAAATGTAATAAATGCATCCCACTTTATATACTTTAAATACTCATGAAGAATATTTCACTTTCATTTAATGTCTATGCTCATTTCGCTGAGTTAAATTTCACTAAATTGTTAGAAAACGTCTTTAAAATTTATTTTCATCAAGATTGTTGGTCAGTTTCATTTCACATCAAAAAAGTGTTTTACTGAGAACAGATAAAACGTCAGTAAAATCACTACGGAAATATTCAAAAGGAAACTGATGAATATAACACCAGAAGAAACTGAGCAATCGCGATTTTTGTATCAATCGCTCTGTCATATTTCTGTTTAAATATTATAGATCTCCAGGTTGGAGGAAAGCATGTGGCATCCCACTAACATCTATTGTCCTAAACACATTGCATCCTCACAAAATATGCTTTAATTTGTTTTATATTACATATTAAAGCTACTTGTAAAACATCAGGAGTTATTGCCTATAAATCTAAAAATATACGACGGCCATTTTGAAAAATCTGGTCTACGCACCTTCAAGGAGTAGTAAGCTTTTTACAATCATCTTTTATGTATAAATTTACTCCGAAATTTTCTAAAAGAAATTAGTTTTCTTAACTTTTAATTAGGTTACTGAACTATATTAGTATATGGAACATTCTACCAGGAAGCAACAATTTAATGTTCAGAGTTTGAAAAAATATTTTTCTCGTGTCTAACTTTATCTAAAACCAATTTCGCCAATTAATTAGTTCTTTCAGTTGAAAAAAAAAAACGGTTAAATTGTGATTCCCCGTCCGTTTCCAGACCCGACCTTCCAAACTTACATGTCCTTAATGATGTTCTTCCCAGGATGTATAGAGAGGCTGCTCTTTCATTGCACCTCAATACACCTCTAGACTGGAAGTAACACACCGTCCTTCAAGATTTTCGTATTTAGAGGTTATAATTGTTTCGTTTTTTCTCCTTTTTTCCCTCCTTTGGTTCCCTGCGGTTTTCTCTTGAAATCACCTACGGTAGTGTGTTCTAGTAGTTAACTAGATGTGAAAATCACATTGCCTTGATCATGAATGCCTAAGATTTTGTTTTTTGAAAAATACGAATCACAATTTAATCATGGTAATACACCACGAGACGCGATTAGCTCAGAGGACGGGAGGCAGTGGGCCACCTTGACCATTTGGAGTCCGGGCCAGGCTTATTTTTGAGCAATAAATTTTTGAATACTGATTCAATTCCAAATTGCAACTTTCTGTGAGAATGACCAAATAATCTTTAGTAATCACAAATAATTTTTAGAAAAAATCTGCTATGATCGAGAGTCAATTATTGACTGTATCATAGATAGCATATATAATTATTGTGTTATACATATATTATTACTCGAGTTATCTAAGTGCAGTCGCTAAATCTGATGAATATCCTGTGGTCATTTTCGATTAAACAGAGATGTTAAAATCATCAAATTTAAGTTTCTAGACGAATTATGAGAAGAAAAATTTGAATATTTGATATTCAAATATATTATATATTTTTGAATGAAATAAAATATTCAATTACTCACTGATTTTTTTATTAAAATAACAATAAATGTAAGAAACATTTTGTTCTTTTATTTAAAAAAATAATAATGATAAAAAATATTACATTTTTTATTTTTGCTCTTTTCTTTCTTTTTTCTTGCGAGGAGTGTTTACTTAAAGTAGTATATATTTTCTAATAAACCTTTATCGATTCTATCTTTTTAGTTAAAAAGTTTGATATTATGTGTTTGGTCTTCTACAAGCATAAATAAAAATTCATTTAAAGTAGAACCAACTAAATATAGTAGAATAATAATTAATAATAGCACTTGGTAAAACAAAAAAACACAATATAAGAATTTATACTAAATGTACAAAAAATAAGACAAAAATTTGGTGTGGTGTGCACATTACACAAGTTTCTTTTACCGTTCTAGAAGAAGAAAATTTCAACAATATTTTAATGTTTTATTTAGCGTTAATTACGTTATAGGAGGATAGAAGAGGACAGAATATGAGTAGTTCAGGGATAAATTGAGTTATTTATGGCTCATTAATATAAAAAGTAATAACTGATTCGTTTAATCAGGTTGCTTTACTAACACGTCACATTTACCATTATATATTTTTTTTATTACTCTGAAATCCGACGTTATGCCCTAGTATAAATGTTCTTTAGATGCGGTGTGCCTGTAGCGAAGACAGACTTGCTAACGGTACCGGGGACCGGAGGGGTATTAGAGAGGTCGTCGGCCGTCGGTTGGTCGAACTGGAGGTCTTGCGAGTTGGCCAGCCTGCACTCCCACTCCGGCATCCCCTCCTCGCAAGAAGGACCGCTATCTCGCAGTCCCAGTAAGAGGCGTGACAGTGAGGGGAGAGTGGCAAAGTTCGAGTCCAGTCGCGGCTCCACGACAGTTTGGCACAATTATTGTTTTATATTCGTCCTCTAGTCGATCGGCAACGCGCTAACCATTGTGTGAGTATTTAACTTTCTACAACAATTAAGTATTGAAGATTTCAGAGAAAGCTAATCATCATATTTTCCTTGTTGAACCTAAAGAAATACGGATATAATCTGCTGATAAATTCTGTTGTTACTTTTGATTCTTTTGAAATACAAAGTTATCTAATTGTGAATGAATGGTATTTGAAACGCAAGCCTTTCACTATCATGCTTAGAAATCTGCCCTTTTCTTCTAAGATTAATACCAGTTTTTTTTTGTTTTGTGTTTTTTAAAGAAAACTCGATAAAATGCATTCCTCATCTTATGGAAAATAATAATTCACTCTATATTGAACCTACTGTCAGCTACAGTACAATTTGAAAATTTCTATCACTACCCAATCAAAGGCAATTTGTAATTATATTTTTTCAATATAATTACTTCGTTTTGTTTTTAATTAATTGGCACTAGTTTTCAAATAACACAATTAGGATTTACATCGTTTAAAATCATATAGACTTGTGTTTATTCTTATTTATTTTTCATCGAATTGAAAATAATTGTAATGTTAAAAAAGACCAGCTGAAATGATATTTCAAATGGGATTGGACTTTCAAAACGGGAGCAGCGTTTAGATATCCACAAAGTGTATTTCATGCATAAAATTCAACCGAAAAGATAATGAAAAAACTATATTATGGATTTCTCAAACAATCTTGAGATAACTACCTGACTAAAAGAATGAAAGAGATTTAATGGAGATTAGGTGACGTCCTTCTTTATCAGAGGTATGTTTATACTGGCTTCTTTATGCATTACAGATCTAAGCACCTTAGCACGTGAGAATAATCAAAACAAATTTCATAGTCAGTCATTAATCTTTAAACAATACCAGCAAATTTTAAACGTGTTGCCACGCAGATTATAATCAACATTTTAAGAAGTAATTAGATGAATAAAAAAAAAAAAATCGATCGATTGTGGAAAGTAGCACTTTCAAAAGGTATATGAAATCTTACAAATTTGGGCATTGCTATAAAAAATAATGTCTTTAATTTACGTCAGTTATAAAAAAGTAAAAAACAGAGATTTCAAATTTCTTAACCAATCCTTCATTCATTCACTCACAAAATGTTTCCTATCACTTCAAAGATTATTTATCAACATTTCAATAGCTTTCATTTAATATCGAAATCAAGTGGTTGTGAAGGTTTTAAAAATTATTAAACCATTAAAATTAATAACATATAATAATCTCACAAGATTTTTAATTTTTCGTAGAAAACGTAAAGTTCAACTACATGGCGAAATGGAATTTAGATGTACCCAGTTATCGAACCTACAGTCCAAAAATAATGTTTATTCAGCACGGAATTTGGAAAAAATAAAAGTTTATTGAAGACATTTTTTTTTAAACTAAATTATTATTATTATTTTTTTTTGTATCTGTTAGTCCCGATAGATAAATTATATATGAGTTATTTAACTTTCCAAGCAGAATTACCTACCGAAACATGACTTTTTCTGAAAACTAATTAATATACGAGGAACATATTCGTATCAAAATAGGGAGTCTGAGGTTTTCTTTAAAATATTTGATTATATACTTCTACCAGAAGAAATTTTTTAGAAGCCAAAAACCAAAACTAATAATGCACCTTCTTAAAATGTCCAAAAATTCAATGTTTAATACCTCAGCAAAATATGCTGCCATGAGATATAATTCAACTGCAAGAATATTTGAAGTCGCTACCAAACTTTAAGAGAACATATTTATGCAATAACTTCATAGTAAATGTATTATTATAAACAATTCAAAACTAATTAATTATTTATATCAATAATAATTTTGGGAAAATAACTTGTCGATTTAAATATTGTACAACTGACAATATTGATAATCAAGAATTAAAATATCTGCCAGTGATAAATATGTTTTTGATAAATTAAAATTCTACATCAAAAATTATCCAGTCTATTACAAAACTTAAATTTTCAGTTGTCAAATTAGACTTATCTAAACGAGATGCCAAATGTTTTTGCTTTTAAATAATTTTCCAAAAGTATATATACAGATTTTTGATAGATAGATAGATTTTTGATGTTGTGATAATTAATAAATAAATAAACTCCATACATGAAACAAAAAAAAATACACGATATTTTAAAAATAATAGTTAAGACTTGCACGCAATAAACTATTATACCTTAATTCTAAAAGATTGGCAGCATCAAGTAAATAATGAAATATTACTTACTTCTGGATGAACAATCATTAAATGACGCGTACCTTTCGCTTATTTATTTATTTCATCAGTTCAATCTACTGAAACTTTGATACAGTAATATACTCTCAACTAAATTGCCACATAATCACTTAGATTCAAGAAGTTTCGAGCGAGAAATCCCAATTTGATTATGTTGTAACAACAGCACCGTAAGTATAACAACAAAATACCGTAAGCCGCGTTCCTTTGACACAGCCTACTGACCGCAGGGGTAGGGCCGGGTCGGAAGGCAAGGACGAAGGAGTGGCCTTTGCTTGCACTATCGATATAATACATATAATCGAGTTCATATACAATCGAGAGCTGATCTCCATGTCGAGATAAATTTCGAAACGTGTTTTATCACGAAAGGTTATTTTAACTTGCTGAAAAAAATTGAGTAACTGCGGATGGCGAAAACACGAAAATCTTCTGAGTCGAAAATATGTATGATCACGAGATATTTGAATAGAGTGAAGACTTTTTTTTTTAGTAAATTTGTCTTTAAGCATGAATATGTTTTCTGAATTATCTATTTGTTATTCACTACGAAAAAATATATTTAATCTCGATTCCTTCCTAAAGAACTCCGGGCTTGTATATGAACTTAATGACTGCTCCAGTGATTATCATCGAAGCCTTGGCCCCCTTCCTATAACTTCCTGCAATGACTATCTACATGCTATGATTTGCCGGGTCATACGCCACTGTTATAGTATTTCATTTAGAATCTCAAATCATCCTAGTAGTATACTATTGCAATGAAAACGTAGTGCATATTTCTTCAGATAAATGATATAGTTTTAAAGTAAGAAAAAAAAGAATTATCTAAGATTATTTCCATATTGTACTATTCTGCAGTTAAAATTTAGATCTTTTCTTTTAAATATTCCTACTTGAAAGTAACAAAATTTCTTTAAGTTGGGCCTAAAGAACCATTGATTGAACATCCTACAATATTCCCATAATCATTGGATCTCTTCAAATCTCAAATGGCACAAGAAGTTTCTTTTAACGATCACAATCCGTAGAATATTTTTTTTTAATTTTCTGTCAGTTATAGAATTCACATAAAGTTTTATCAAACGGTTGAAGTATTTTCAAGTCGGATTGATTTGAAAAATAATTATAAAACACTCATAAAGTAATTAAAGGATTTTAACTTAGGAGTTTTAATTAATATTTCTCATTATATTCCACTAGTTTTATCTTATATATAAAACTAAAAAGTGGATGAGAGAGATTTTGTGATGTGCACATCATGAGCATGACCTCGTGAATTATAAGTTTGAACGATATAATGGCAATAAATCACCATGAGAAGACGTGACTTAACGTTCGCCGTACATTTAGAGAACCTAGTTTGTTTGTTTAAGTCACAAAGCTAAGTGAAATCGGCCAATTCATCGTGAGAACCGATTTCACCTCCTCACCAACACTTTCTTGGCGGCTATATTTGAATACTCTAGTACCTATAGGTAGAATACAGCCCGAGGTACATTATTGTGTATCTATTAAGTTCATCCAACTGAGAATCCGAGAAGAAATACAATTACCTTCAAATCGAATCTTGGCATTCGAGCCATACCTTGAGATTTCATATTTAAAATGTAGTAGCTGAGTAAATAATCCCGAACGAATGGTTTTCTTTCAAAGGGGTATACTAAGATTAGCAAAAGAATGTAACAAAAATAAAACACCTGTTTTATTATACCAATTCAAAGAATAAAATAATATAATATAAAATAATAAATGCAATTGAATGTCTATCGAGTTTTTTTGGGAAGTACCTCTAAGATAAATATTATCAATTTCTCGGAATAATCTGTTATATATCTTCTTCAGATAAGAAAACCTCTAAATAAAGCTATTTTGAAGAGTTGATATCTTCAATTATCTCTATATCCGAATAACAGTAGGAGTTATTAAGTTCAACTTTAAAACGTAACAGTAAACATGACCAAGTGTTACAACTTTCTTCTCAGCTGAAAACTATACAGATGCATATAAATTTATCTTTAGCCTTGACCTAAGTCGATTTCGAATTAATAATAGCATTGTACTGATATAGACTATGAAATCTTGATGTAATGTACCCATTAATCTGTAACCTGTTAGTTGATGTATAATATAAGTGTGACCGGTTACTAAATGGAATCATGCAATCTCTGAACCAATAAAAAGGAGAAAAGTAAAAGAGGGGGGGGGCGTATCGAAAGTACAGCCCCAGACATCTGACTTTTCCAGAGAAAGCAGCCTTTCACTCCTACCATTGCAATATCCTATTTAGCTCACTCCACCGTTGACTTATGTCTAGTAATTGTGAGTTATCTGATTAGGGTTGCAAATACGTCTGGTTCCCTTCAGTAACTTTCAACAAAATATTTATTTGCGATTCATCAGACACATGAACTATAATAAAAGGTGTTTAAGAATAAATAAAAAAACTTTTATTAACATAGCTGAAATACATAATTATTTTAATGAATTAATTTTAGGAATGACTTTCAAAACCCTTCGAAATAATAAAGTTTTCTGAGAGTTATAAATTCTTATATATAATAATTTATGGAAAATTAAAAAAACCCTTACAAGTTCAATTATCCTTGATTACTTCGACGTCGTTTCGAACTTATGCCTAGGTACATTTTTAAATCGAATTATAGAATCATAAATTAAATTTAAACTTTCAAAATCCTTTCAGCGTGTTTCGCGATTAATTATCCTGTTCCTATTAATCATTAATAGTTTATTTCTAATAAATGTTTTAAAAGTTTTTTTTTATATAGTGGATATGAAACTCACACTCTACTATGAATTCCTTTTGTGGTTTCTCCTTTGCTGAGGGTCCTCTTCATTGTCTTGTATATTTCTTTGCTATTTATTCCTTCCTAATCAGATTGATAGTGTTGGTATTTATCAGGGTCGTATCATCTATTCAATTTTATAATATATATTCTACGCCTTCTTCTTCCTTTTTCCCTCCGACTCCGGGATTTTTGAGTGTGATAAAAATCCCTTTAGGTCAGTAAAAATCTTTAACGTTTTCTTCTTATCTGAAAGATGAGTGTAAAAACTAAAAATAGTAATTTCAAACTGCCAATGTGAAATTCACATACAGAAATATTTATCTTAATTGAGTAACCATCCTTAAAAATAACACTGTTAAAAATTACTAAGGAACACCATTAAGTTGATGCCAACTATACGAAAGATTACATACTTATTTTGGGGATGTTGATGTAGTTTCTTAGCGGCACGATGAACGATTTTCATCTTTCGGAGGTTCGTAACTAAGTAAAAAAGAAAGCCTAGGAGAGTGAAGAGGTTGGAAAAATACAGGCCCCAGTACTGTCTTCATTACCTGGATCATATGTAAATTTTAAGTTTATTGGACTGAAGTGACTGGAGTGGGATTTAAAAAAGATAAATTTATATGAAACAGTGGTTGAATTATTTTTCAACAGATGGATAGTAATTAGCTAAGTATTATATAGTATTTAGTAATTATTCAGTTGTGACAACCTTTGGAAAAAAAAAAGTCCAAATACGCTTCTTACCTTTTCTGGTAAGCCAAATTTCGACCTCTACATTTTACCTGTGAAACATACTCCATGAAAATATAATAAAGGTTGCTTGACCTTTTTAAGTTTTACAATAGAACAACTCTTCCAGCCATCACGAACTTAACATTTATCAACGGTTGCTGAAAATTTCCTAGAAGAGCCAAGTTACTTAAACATTGGCAGATAACGTATATCTAACCTTCTGGACTACAAGGTATGGATTAAAACATAACAGAAATGGCGATGTATTTATAGTATTTTCTAGTAATTTCAGATCAATAAATTAATTTATAATCCTGCGGACTAGTCTAAGGACCGATTTGATTGATTTCAGAATTCACTGAATCAGGTTCGTTGATCTGCTTGACAATGGGTTCAATCAGTAGGCGTATCATTTCATTCTCCGAACGTGTGGAGCAAAACTGTGCATTATTCAAACAGGTTCTTTGAAGGTACAACTGTAATATAAGTTTTGATCATTTTGAAGTACTGGGATAAAATTTATCGATTCAGAGCTTCCCTCTTAATTGATATTGAACTATTATATTAGTAAGAAATGTCATTAAGAATCAGAAAGAAAGAAAGAGAAAATGTTTCTATAATTTTGGTCTAATTAATATTTCAACTATTTTAGTGGTAAGGGAAATACAAGAGCTGTTAATGACAAAATTCCTTTAAGGTGTCCATGTCATGAATCTATCATAAAATATTCTTTAAATATCTTTAAACAAAATAAATACAGCTATTAAATTGATCTTTTATGTATACGATGAACTGATATGGAGATAAGACTAAACAAATAAAAACCTGAAGAACTAATTGCAACAGTCTTATGTGCTACAGGCCTAGTAAAAAGGAGACAAGGTTGAAAATCCTGATAGTTTAGCTTAGTTAGCCCATTTAAAATACACTGAATAAATAACATAGCAAGTTTACTTTGACAACTATTGTAAACAGAACATCAATATGGCTGAAAATAAATTGTTATACAAATGTTTCGACAAAGTTGTACATGCATAGTTAATTTAAACATCGTAAACTAGTTCAGCTGTTTTTTTATCTATTTGTAATTATAAATTTGCGGTAAGTCTTCTGGACGAGAGTGAAATTTATTGGTCACATTTTATCCAATATTATTTTTAGAAAAACATTCTCAACTATTAGGTTTGACTGCGCTCCAAACTCCAAAGACTGAAGTTCGAAGTTCAGCGGCTGTGGCAGATAGTTATTTCCTGTCTCACTGGAGCCGTGAGTCAGCCCTGTGAGTCCACCCAGCCTCATAATGTGGGTACCCTGAATTAGGTATATATACTGTGCAGATTTTATAAGTATATATTCGAGAAGTCTTAAAGGTTGGATAAAATGGATAGGCACGGACAGAAAATATTACTATTTTTTGATTCCTACTTCATATTTATTTGACACTCTGGCTTATAATTAATTGTATACTTTAATATTTTCCTTTTAGTGGCAAATCACCATTAGTCGCCAGCAGATCGATTGTATCGTTTTCGGTGGTTTCTTATAAGTAGGGATAGGATTTTTATGTGCTAAAAAATCCGAAATATGTACATAAATTGTCAAATATTTAAAATAATATGTATTTATAAATTTTGTATTATTCAACAATATAAATTACTAATTAACTAGTAATTTTATAACTTAAAAAAAGTTACATAAATATGTATTTATTATATATTATATGAATAATATTTTAAAGAAATGATATTAAAATATGTACAAAAAAATGTACTTAGGGAAAACATAGCTGTTCAATAACAAGACATCAATTAGTTATTGTAATTAAACTAATTGATTCATAATTACTCAGAATGAATTATGGACAAAGTATAAATGGAAATAAAGAATAATCCTTATTAAAAAGAAAAAGAAAAAAATATTAAAAACTTTGAAACAAATCAATTATTCAGCAGGGCCAGTTACAAAATTATTGCTGATTAAATGCATTTTTAAATTTTCAAATAAAAATCTTCGTCGGTTTGACCGCAGAATGGACTTGTACCGGCTAAAAGATCTTTCAACATTTACTGATGTTATAGGGGCATACTTAAATGAAGCTATTTCCATTGCATCTAGTTCGGTATTCTGCATCACCTGGCCGGCTGTGTCATCATTTGTTATAATAAGGAATAAGACCCGATCTCTTTTTAATTGATTCTGAGAAATTCTCGATGTAATTCTGTGTGAAAATTTATTATTGCCACTACTTTTAATTTGTGTTCAATGATGAAGATATAGAATTTGTACGCACTATTTATGATAAATGAGAAATTTCACTTTTAAGTTTCTTGCGTTCTCTTGAATTTTACGTTGTTGCTGTGAAAAATGTATTTACAATTGAACAAATAATTTAAGGAAATATGTGATTCAGGACAAAGTACCTAAAAATATGTTAAAAATAACAAATATTTTCGAAAATATGTGATTTACAACAAAATATGTAAAAAAGGCCAAATATTTAAAAATATGTGAAATAAAAATAGCTTCTTTTGGCCAGAAATGTCTTGAAACATCTTTAGTTAGTAAGGAATCGCAGATATCATGGTCAGGTAAAAATATGTGAAAACATAAAAATCCTATCCCTACTTATAAGTGTTATTTTAATTTTGATTTAACTTTTGATTTTTTAAAAATATAACATGAGGCAATCCACAGCGAGGAGATGTTTGCCTATGCATCCTGACTGACCTCTCGGGAACATTCCTAATATTATCATATCTATATTAGATCAATACTAATTTTGATTATTACATTATATGACTTACGACCTGGACTGTTTTCGGATATATGGACTTCATCCTTGACGCACTTAATGCTCTTGTTCTTTATTTGACCTAAACACAATTTTAATGTAAAATATAATGTTGTAAAATCACAAATAAACTTCAAAATATTAATATTAAAACAAAATTTTAATATATTAACAAAATACAGCTAAGCAAGGATTTACCAACAGTAATGCCCTGGAAAAAAATTACTAATAAAACTGTAACTTCAACCTCTCACATTACAAATCTTAAAAATACATTTCAATAAATCAATAATGCCATAAATAAAAAAAAACATGAAATCTTGCAATAAATGTTTATTAAATCAGTAATAAAAACATATCAGTTAAGAAATAGACATAAGATTTTTTATGTTTTCGTCAATTTGATAGCAAAGATCGAATATTTTGTACAAAGAGAAGAAATAGTTGTACTAATATTTTACTATTATGTAATTATTACATATACAATAAGATTAAGTACCTCATTCACGTTGGTCTAAAATAATTGAAGAATTGTAATAAGTTCAGGATTTATAGAGTTTTGAAAGCGTTATGGTCTTATTGAACCATAATGGAATAGCATTAAACCATGTTTATAAAAATATAACAGTAAAAAAGAAATATATATACAGAAATGTAGAGTGATTCACAAGTGAACGACACACAAAATTATAATTACTAATATCTCATTACTGTTGGTTTGGTTAATGACATAATGTTTTTGCGAAAAAAATTCAGGACGGTTTTTTCATGTTCATAATCTATTTCTTGTTTTTATTATTTTATTTAGAATTTTAAAGTATACAATTTAATAAATTTTTCTTATGAAAAATTCAATTTTCAGACCTAATTGTGATTCCATAAATCGAATTATAACCAAAACTTTCAAAAGCTACTCATAAATTTTAGTTATGTAGAAACTATGACAATATCTCGAACTTTAAGTAAAATTAGTGCAATTTTTAAAAGTTATTAAATAACTCCAGAATTATGTGCCTGACAGAACAGCTAGAAATTTTTGTTTTTTAAATTGATAGAATTAATAAAGATGAGACCTAAATTGTGTTCTGTGCTACCATTATTTTCTAAGATACCCCTCATCATGAACTGACCATTTTCCCAAGAAGTAATTTTTTTTATTTCTAAGCCCAATATTAAAATTACAGATAACCAAAATGTGGAATTTGTAAGAAAATAAAAACTATCTTTAACTTAAACTTATTGAATTTACAAGAAAAAAATTTAGCATTCAAACCCTATGTATACATAATACGGAGAATTTATTCATTTTTTACAACTTAATAATTACCAATTAAATAGTTTTTAATGTTTAAGTAAAATCATTTCTTCGTCATTTATACACAGTTTTCCCTTTATGTGAACTCTTTTTATCATAATTCAATAATTACCATATTTATTCCTATCCTTAAATAAACCATTATCTTAAATTCGACTAATCAACATTTTTAGTTATTCACCATTTTTAAGAGAACCATTGAGCCTAAATATTCTTCTACAGGCTGAAATGACAGCTACCTTAATTTACTTCAAATTCTTTCTACATTATTGTTCCGGTTGAACGAATATTGGTAGCTACGACAATTTTCGTTGTTTTTTTGGAAACTTTGTCAATGTTTGAAGAGCTGCATTTTAAAAAATAAATTTCCCACAGAGCTCATTATGGATTCAAATTTTATCAAGTTAAAAAATAACGAATTCTCTGACTGATCGAGCCGAGAAGCCTGCCTGTAACTGCATTTAAAGTTAATGCCACTAGAGTCGAGCGTGGTCAGTGATTAGATGATTCGAAAGATGAGTTTTATGACCCATAGGCGGTTTGTCTCGAGTCAAATAAAACATGACTTTCAGAAAACATTGTCCAGATTTGATTCCTTTTTCATTGCTTTAGAACTAACATTAATTTTTTGTAAGTTCTCATGTGCTTAGCATGATTACAAAGTTTTGACCAAAAAATAAAATCAAAAATCAATCTCATGTTTAATGGATTCCACCATTAGTACAAGAGCTCGATGGAAAAAAAAGCCAGTTATTTCAGCCCAAATTTTTATTATTTTAATAAAACTAAGTATAGTTACGAGTGAACGTGAAGTATGATATGAATTACAGTAAAGCAATTTTTTCAGCCATGTAGATAATGACATAATTTCCTTAGTGAAATTAAAAGTTTGACAAATTATAAGGTTTATTAAAATACATGAATATGGGACAATGGTCCCGAAACGTTGTGCAACATTATGATAATTTAGAATAAAATATATTCAAATTGGAAGTTTTAAACCTCAAAAAATATATTGAAATCGACTTACCAGACTTCTTAAAAAGAAAATCCAAAATCAATCTCATGTTTAATGGATTTCACCATTAGTACAAGACCCTGGTGAAAAAAAAGTCAGTTATTTCAGCCCAAATTTTTGTATAGTTGCTAGTGAAAGTGACTGCCAAGCATAGTCAGGGGGAATAAAAAATTACGTCTCTTTCAAAACGCTAAAAGAAAAATTAATTTTTTATGATGCCCCATATCCTTAAATCTACCTACAACACTATATAGCGTAATGGAACGTCATTTAAAGTGAAGTAAATTTGCTAAAATATGAGCACTGATAGATCTGTGTGCGTCTAATAGTTTCCGATATGAAGTTGTTTAAAAAAAGAAACATTTCTTGACAAAAAATCAGTTGTCGGTGAATTTATTTTGTTAAAACTATATATCAGGAACCATTAGATGTGCAGATGTCTATTAGCAATCACATTAAAGCTACTTCTACCTGTAATAAAGTACTTAATTACGGTTATATTCGTATGAGTAGTAAGTAGGTTTTGTGATATTCACCAAACTAAATTCACAAAATGTTGATTTGTAGTTCGGAAAAAAAAATTGATTTAATAAAAAAATATATATATGAAACCATTAGACGTACAGATATATCTATATCATTCAATTAAATCTGGTTTAATGTACTATATAGTAGGTTATGATATTTATCTTCGTAAGAGTAGTGGTTTTCATGATATTTGCTAATGAATATGAATTTTGCAAATTAAATTATCTCCAAACTAGAAATCAAATTATATTATTAAATGTCATGAAAACTACTACTCCTACAAAGATAAATATCATAAACTACTACATAGTACATTAAACTACATTTAATTTGAGTGATGTCAGACATCTGTACGTCCAATGGTTCCTGAGATAAATGTTTTCATAAAGCAAATATTTTGTCCGAACAACTACAAATAAACATTTTGTGAATCTCGGAAACTAGTGAACTTGTAGGACTTATTTTTTAATTTTGAAGATAAGGGCTCGTAATGAAAAATTAATTTTATTGACGGTTAGAAACAGTCGCCATTTTTTATCCCCCTAACTATACATGGAAAAGTTGATTATATTAATTTTGACTCGTAACTATACATAGTTTCAATTAAATTAATAAAAAATGGGGGTGAAATAACTGACTTTTTTCTCATCTTGGGCTCTTGGACTACTTGTAGAAAATCTCTTTTTTGACTCGAACATTTTGACTAATGTGGATTTAATACGAAATACAGATTAATTAAATAAATCTGCTTATGTTATGGCATGTCCAAAAATACTAACAAATTTAAAAAACTGCGTAGGCTCTGTGGAAAATTCAATGGAAGTTTAAGATAAAAAAAAAAAACCTTGTTGATAATATTTCTAATATCTACGGAATCCTACTTGATCCATGACAAATCCAGCCTCCAATAACCGATAAATGGGAGATAAGGATTTACAGCTGATCTCAGTGACCATTTACATTTTTATTTTATTCGTGTTTTACGAATTCAGTCGTAATTGGTATGGAGCTATTAATAGCTGCAATTTTATTTTTCTAATATCGTGGTTGTTGTACAATCTCTCAAAAACCAAGGAGAAAAAAGTAAAAAAAGAGAAAAGAAAACAATTATTTTATGACCAAAATGGCTTTGATGCCCTCCAAATCGCAAGCATCACGATACCACTTTAAATTTAAAGTATCTAAATGGTTTACCTGGATAATTTACGAATTGTGGTAATATTCACATCGTGTTGTTATAACTCAATCAACACTTTTGCTCCATTTTCAGGTGAATGATAAATAATGAAATCAAGTGAAGCCTTCTTGGACCTGATAAAAATCTACGTCATCAAACTGCCTCAAAACGTTTCTGAAGACGTCCGAGACTTTGTATATAGATCGTAAAGCTACATTTGATAAAAAACAATGCTTCGTAAAACATTGTTTATAGCGATGAAACTTTTATTACTTTTGATGGTTAATGACCTTTGGTTAATTTTATTTTTATTACCCTCTATTATATTGGTGGAAGGAAATAGCAAACAACCGATTGGGATGTAAGTAATGTCTATAAATCTCAATGAGTAGCTCAAGATAGTACTATTATTAACTATAAAAGATTTCAAGTAGCTTTCTCTAATATTCTTTTATCAGCAGGGTTCTTATTGAAGTCAAAAATCAATTTTTCTAAAAACTTTCAAACCATAACATATCTGCCACAAAAAAATACAATGTGATGACTTCAATGTTTTAATTATAAATAAACATAAGTTTGCAGCATCACTCAAAAATTATAAAATCAAATATTTCTGAGTTAATAAGTAAGTAAACAATCTTAGTAGTTTATTCACACTTATATAAGTCAATTATTCAACTTATAAGACTAATGTAGTTACAAACTTATGAGAATCAATATTTTACAGAATATCGAATTAAAAAAAATAAATAAATAAAAATTACCAAAGATCTTCGTTGTTGGTGTTTTTATTTTTATTATATGTATTATTTTATTTATAAGATGAACTTTATCCCATTATTTCGAAATTGTTACTTTTTTTCTTGTGTTTATATTTTTATAATCGTTTTAATTGCCACTTTTGGAAATATGCTATTAAATTAACTATAAGGAATTGAATTCCGGTATATTTATTTTTTCCATACCTGGCCATTTCTATCACAAGGAAGAGCTATTCTGTATATCATTTAGGTAACCAAACTTTACTAACCATAGCGGGAAGGTTTCAGTTTTCATTCCTTGGATTTGTTTATCTTCGTGTGGGTCTTTATAACATATTAAAAAAAGAATTATAATTATGATTAAATTTATTTGTGCCCACCCCAGATAGAGAGTATCCATCTGTCCATGCCAAAATCTTGGAGAGCCCTGTCACACGATCATGCCCTATACCACAATCTTTTCGTATAACACAAAAGGCTTGTAGGACGGTTATGTAAATATTGCTTCGAGAATTAATTCAAAACATTGTCCAGAACAGAACAAAAACTAAACATATTGTTAACAGTATAAGGGAATTAGATGATATGAAATAAAAAGTAAACTAAAGTGGCACTAAAAAATGAACAAAGAAAATAAAAATAAGATACACAGCGATAAGTATAAATTTTAAAAAAATACAATAATAAATCGTAGACATAAAATGAACAGGAAAAGTAATAACAAATAGAAAAGTAAATACAAGAGAATTAATAAATAGTTGTTTGGACTATTTTTATTAATTAAAAACGGTCAACAAAGACAATCTTCCAAAAAAAAATATAAAAAATTCATTTCTTTTCAAACTATACTGTATTAGATTATTTTATGGTTTTAATTATAATTCCTAATTTTTTTCTACTTGACCTTTTTTTATTTATTGTATCAGACTATGGTGATATTAATTATAACTGGTTACGAAACTAGAAAAAATAATAATAGACGACCTCTTTCCTTGATTCCTAATGTGTTCTAATACAGATTTTATTTTTGGTTACACTTATTGGATATTTCAGGCTATGAAAAAAAAAGCTTAAACGTTATAATATATTTCAATTTCAATAGCTTAGTTAAGACTTTAACTAACGTAAAGCAATTGGAGCAGTTGTAAATATAAATGTATAAAAAAAAAAAAAATGAAAATAATGACCGCATCATTGAGGTTTTACCAGAATAGAAAAATATGGTACAGAAGTAACAATGTGGTTTTACTATAAGCATATCCTCCACAAGCTACATAACCATTAAGCGATTATTTTTGTGAAAGTGAGTGGCAAATATTTTATACACTTCAACAATCACTCAGATCATTTTTGTAAAATATTGTTAAAAATATTTTTTTTTCAAAAGGATCAATTCATATTTTCAGGCTAGCGGTTTATTATTTTCAGTAATGAATCTGTGTAATAGATGGTTTTTTTTTTTTTAAACTACCCTTTTAAAATATGAGTTTGAAGAAGAAGTGTCTATGTCTCCGGAACTACTTAGTTAATTTTAGCACCAGTCATAGTTCATCCAAAGTTGCTCCGATTTTTATAATTCTCTAATAATTTTTATGTAATCACCTGAATAAATCTTCGAGATTGTCGTGAGGCTCTGAGTCGAATGCCTCTGAGCAGTCAATAGAGATCATCTTTGACATAACGTTTTTGGTTAAATAACTAATTTAAAATACCTTTCAGTAACGACATTGACAAACATAGCGAATGAGTTTAAAACTAACATGACAAAGTTAATTGCCCAATCTATTTTATTTGACCATCACGATGGTAAAAAAAAAAAGCTGATGCTATTTTTAAATCCATGGGATTTGCGGAAGAAAACATTATGTCTTGTTGATTCTGTGAAAGACGAAAGATTCATATGACCAAAAGGCAAAAGGGCATAGAAAAAAAGATGGCGTATAAGGTATGTCATTAACGGCATTTGAATTGAGATTAGTTTTAAAAAATCATCAACTAGAATCTTGAGCGTGGTATTAATTATACAGCACTACAATCTCGACAACTTCATTGGGTTGGGCATATTTAGGAGAAGACAGACCAGGAAAGTGTATGAGAGCAAGCCGAGACAGGTCTAAAAGAACCTATTTGTAGCTTATCTAGCGGCTTGGGGAGAAAAGAGAAAATCCTAGCCGAAATGGAAGGGAATGAGATATGTGGTCTATCTGGCTGGAGAGGCTTCTACTCTGGAAGGCAGTAAGGTGGAAGAGAAAGAACAAAAGAGATATAAATCAGAAGTAAAGTAACCGAAGTAGAATTGGTAATGAGGTTTTATATATTTGCAGATGTTTGAATTGACTGTTGCATCGAAAAGATAAAAACGACTTGAGAAACTGCAAGAGACTTGAGCTTGGTGCTAGTGTGACATTACAGCTAGGTGAAGGGGCCGTGACGTCAGGTGCCTTACTGACCTGGATCCCGCTCCTCGGCTGGAGCCCCTCTGACATAATATTGCAACGAGTGCAATCCTAGGCCTAGTTTCTTCCTTCGAGTGCACTCTCTCCGCCTTTCGACACCTAATTCCCTCAACCAACTGCCAGGTAACGATCTTCGAGAGGGTTCTTAGTGCTTAGCTCGAATCGTGGTGGAAAAAACATTCCGAATCGTGGAGCAGCCCGTTCGGATTTCTTAGCTATGACCGGTTCGACTTTCACTTTGTTCTCTTGTTATGAAAGAAGTTTCTTTCTCCTTCACTATTCAAATATATTCACTTATTCCTCCCGTTATTGCTGCGAGTCATCTGGTGTATTAGGACAGTGGGTCACCAATCGAAATTCACAATGGCCACTCAGCTGCATGGAATTCGTTTCCGCTTCGCACTTAATTACATTAATTTAAACTATTAAGAATGACCACTGAGACAAACGAGTATTATTTCACAAGGAAGCAGCAGAGGACTGTAGTAGATTAATTTTTTTTTTAAATATTTTAATATAGGAGTATTCAAGGGTTTTAGAATCAACATAGGTCAGTTGCTTAAGGTCAATTAGATAGACTAAACCTACCCTAATCTATACTATTCTTGTGTTTGGGATAGAGTAAATTAAAGTAAAACATCTATTTGATGCGAAACAGCAATATGTAATATATTTGTATTAATTATGAATATATAAAGCCTGTAGGAGGTCCTTAAAGTTGAGGATCCCATGGAATCCAACTCAGTCCTCTCACTCTGATTAGAATAGGTTAGTTAGCTCTAATATAACTCTCCCGTATGTTAGAAATCACCAGGTTGGTGTAAAAAAAAAAGCCTATGCTAGGTCATGTCATGTTATCAATTCTTAAATCATGGATCGGCCAATAATTGCTTTAAATGAAAAACAAATATAATTAAGAATATACCCACCTTTGAAAGGAAAATGATAAACAGGAAAATTGTGGAACTAATTTAACATTTTATAGCTATCTCCTATCTCCTTAAAAGGTAAATTTAAAAGCTATTTATAGACTTTCAAGTAGGTAACAATTTATTAATTTCGCTCAATTTTAATTTTACACTTACTTACATATGAAATATATAGTAAGGATAATTATTAAGATCGTGAAAAAATTTCAAATAATTTTTCGACGAAATATATATGCTACGAGAAAACTTCAAATTATTTATTTATTATATTACTTATTCAAATTATATATTTCATTATTTCTCAAAAACGACTCAAACAATTTTAATTAAACTCGGTAAATTAATACAAACGTGAATGGAGTTTAATATTGGTGAGGTGTTATTATCATTGAAATAGTCTGACAGTGTTTAAATGCCCAATTTCCATCTACAGTACCTTTGTATGAAATAGCCGGTATATCTATATATTTGTAAATGCCTTTTCTTTGCTCCAGGAGGTAAGAAAAAAAAAACTGTACCTTTAATTGTATTTGTTTAAAATAATTAAACATTTCAGTTTTATCGGTAATGACAATAGAAATATAAAAGGCTTTATTATTATTTATCACTAAAAGATACCGCTCCCTGGCCGAGACACCGCCCTTCTTACCCCATCAGAACTTAGTACACCCCTTAAATTACAAATATTAGAAAAATGGCAGGCCAAGTGGGATGAAAGCTCTCCTAGTAAATTAAAAGAAATAAAACGATCAGTAAAACCATGGTCAACATCTTACCGCTACAGCCGCAGGGAGGAGGTTGCTCTGGCCCGCTTGAGAATAGGTCATACTCTCCTCACGCACTCTCACCTGATCAGAAAACTGCCACCTCCAACGTGCAAATATTGTCAGTCCATTCTTACGATTAGACATATTTTTGAAGAATGTACTCACTATTTGCCAATAATAAACAGGATTGGAGTGACCCCAAATTTATCAGAAGGTCTCGCAGATGAGGAAGCTAAAATTACACTAGTGTTTGAATTTTTAAAAGTACATCGCCTTCTTTATAAATTATAACTCCTCTTCGATTTTTATTGTTTTATGTTTTTTATTTAATTTTTATTTTATTATTTTTTTTTTTACTTTTATCATGCCATAGGCGTTGATGACCCCAGTTTTACGCCTTTAAGCAACAATCAACAACAACTAAAAGATAAAAGAGGAAAAATAATTTTTCCAGGTTGAAAACGTATTTTTCAACCATACTATTGCAAAAGAAAAATGTTTTAATTTTGTAACGAAAAATATTATATTATATTATTACAGGCTAACAAATGAAAGTTATGTGATGCTTGCATTGTAAGAGCTTTTTTCATATCTTAGGTTATAGTATCTTTGTCTGTGAGTAAACACATATATATACCTACATATGAGTTATCTAAAATAATTGTACTTGTAAATTGACATTATATTATAATTTTATTCCAACACAGCAGAAAACTTCAAACTAACATTTTTAATCTGTGTAGTTTATTGACCTTGATAGCTGCTAACCAAGCTTATCTTGATTGCTGTTCCCCCGCTGGAACCAAGGGAACAAAACAAGGAACAGTAATCTAAAACTATAACCACGATATCACCTTACAAACTTTAAAAATCCACAAAAAAGTTATTACGAGGGAACTATCAACCACTTCTCAATTAGACGACCTTCTCAAGCTGATAAATTTAATTAAAGGACTGGACTGAACAGTTAAAATTAATTGAGTAATTGAAGAATCAATAAATTTAGATATAAATAATTTGTTTTTTCAGACTAATCAAATAAAACAAATTGAGTTGGTTTTGTAACAGTTTTTCCAAATTTTAGCATAAAAACTAAATTAAAGTTTTATATTTCATTAAAATTATATGTACCTATAATTACCTGTTATTTAATTTTTTCAATGATTGGCAAATTAGAAACAGTTTAGGTGGTGTCTATAATGCGATTTTCATTCCTATATTAACCAGTAATATTATTTAAATGGTTTATGCAGATATAGAATCAACAAAATATATGTAAAATATTAAAGTAGACGGTACAAAAAAACAAAAAGAATAATATAGCATTTGAATGAATTGCACGACTATTTATTTATACAATTTATTATTTATAAGGACGTTTTAACCAATGGATATCATTTCTGTCATGTACAATAATTTATACAAATTTTAAAAGAAAAAAAATGGAAATAACAACAATTTATTGAGTGACATCAAAACTAAAGGACCAAATCAAATTCAAAATAATTGCAAAAATAATAAATAAAAATTATAACAAATCCTGACGAATTATTTATTTTATTTTTTTTTAAACATTCTTGTAATTAGCGATGTATTCCCTCCCAAACTACCCGCATTCTCCGAAGAATTTTTTTTTGATACTCTCAAACTACAGGTTACAATAATAAAAGGTCGAACCTATGGTTAATAATATTAAATATCACATATTGGAATCCGTAACACATAACAAAAAATCAAAATGGAGATAAAACTATAAAAATAAACAAAAAAAAAGAGACCTACGCAAATATTAATAGAAATAGAAAATCATTAGAAAATAAGCGTAATGGAATTGAATCAATGATAAACATAAAAAAACAGGAGAAAAATTACTTAACAATGCAGTACATGATTGACAATTTAAATTAAGGAGAATTTCAAAACCTATGATTTGCCAGAAGTAGAACTTGAGGCGTATAATAACCACAAAAGGTTTATAGAATCGTCAAAAATAAAAGACAAATTTAAAAGGATGAAAAAACGAAACATAAATTAAATTTACTGGATTGTCAAGGCGTACACGTAGGCGAAACTTCTAAAAAATTAATAACTGGAGTTACACAACGTAAGGAATTTAAAAATATATATTCATATAAAAAATAAAACAGATGTACTATCAAACAACACCCAAGTCCTAGATAAAGGAAAATACAATAGAAACAGAAAAATACTAAAGGTAATATGTATAAGTATAAGTAAAATGTATTAAAAAAAATATTAAACACATATCAAAAGTAATTAAAAAAATCTCAGCTCATATTATGCCAATATTATTGACCGATTGCAGATATAAAAAATTATAACTCCAATATAATAGCGTAAAAAACATAATTCTACTTAAAATTAA
>NW_027112669.1:61211-65244 GCF_000696795.3 Halyomorpha halys | reverse complement strand
TAAGAGATGTGGTTACAGATGGAAACAATAAGAAAAAAAACAAATCATGGAACTAGTTCATTCCTTAGCATGGGAGATAATTATTTATGCTGTTATTACAGCTGTGCGTTCGCCCTGACGGTTCGGAAACCTCTATAAAAACTACCCTTATTAGGACAAAAACCCAGCGGTAGAGCATAATCATGAATTTATCACCTCCTTGGACAACCGTAGTTCTAATAGCAGTACCCCTCTACCAAGTACTGAGCCACTTACCCTTCATGGGTTGTAGGGGTATAATTTTTTTTTTTTTATTTGTTGATGAATTATGCAATAGCTACGTAAAATCCTGAAGATCTGGCAAAACCCTGAAATCCCGATCTGTTGAACATAATTTGATTAATTTTTTTTTTAATCATTTATTTATTGTTATTTACAACTGTATAACATATATACAACAAGTAAATTTACTTTGAGGGACATTGAGGTCATGGTGGATGACTTGATTTGTGACAAAGTGAGGAGCGTTAAGGATTTTACGAAGGATTTTGGACTGTAAGGATTGGATTCGGGAGGAATTTGATGGTTTAGTGGAGCCCCAAAGCTCAACTCCGTATAGGTCTTATAATAATCATGTAGATCAGTCATTTGTAATGGATTGGCAATTCAGACCGTTTGTCTAGTAAATGTTGTTATAGTCGAAATCGACGAGCAGTTTCCTGTCTTTTCAGTCTTGTATGAGGATTCCATGTCAGTCGTTAGTCGAGATGTAGTCCTAAGTAACGGATCTGTTCAACAGGAATAAGTGGGGTATTATTAAAGGATACTGTTGGGCAAGAGGTCATTGGTTTACGACGAAGGGTAAATGTGATTTGGTGGGATTTAATGGAATTAATTTTAATCCTCCAATTTTGGCACCATTCTTCAAATCTGGGATTGGAGGGTTTGGGATACAATGTAAGGATCGTTGTTCACTGACAATAGACATGTATCATCGGCATACGTGGTGAGAATAGTGTTAGGATGGGTTGGGATGTCAGCTGATTAGTTTTAAATTAAAAAAAAAATATTGAACAGATAATTTTTTTACAAGGATTGAATTGAAAAAAAATGGATAAGCTGTTCCTATAGCATTAACTTAGTTAATTGAAATTAAAAATATTTGTTTTTATTGGTATTCCTACAGTACTTAATGTTGACAATTTTAGTGAATGTTTGGTAGATACTATCAAAGAAATTATATAGTCCAGAGGTATTTAAAATTTCATGGTTCTGATTGAGAAAATTATAAGTTATAATAAGGAGAACTGTAGTAACCTGAAATCATGGTTCCCCATCACCCGTTTGTCTCAAGTAACGGAGGTCGTAAATTCACTACGTATTTTCCTTGTTCAGATAATCAAATGACAGTTACAAGGTAATTTCAGTTCACTTACATCGTTATCAGTACGTTTACTGAATACTAGTCAATTAAAGAAATATTGCACCGATACTTAGAATTGTTTCCACCTCATAATTGTATAAGTATGCCTTATAAGCTAAGCTGCATGTGGAGTAAAAGAAGGATTATCATTCGTTAGTTTTTCAAAATTATTAATTAAAAATATCGCAAGAGACGAGTAAGCGCTCTAATCCTTAAAATATAACACGTTATAGCTAATTTCTACTTCCAAAAGAAAAATATTCTTAGAAATAATATGCAAATAAATAATTGAGGACTATAGTAAAAAATCAATATTATAAATTAAATGATATATAATTAAAAATTGAATAAGGGCAAAAAACTAAATGTGTTTATGGAAAACATGATTTTCATCTAACCAGTAATTTCTGTGATAACGCATTTTTAGAGAGACCGACTGAGACTCAAACCATTTTCAACAAAGGATGGAATATAAACAAAAGCAAAAAGGAGCCACACCAAAACTCAAAAAAATATACGTCTTGATCATAAGAAATTAAAGGAACCAGAAGGTACCCGACTTTTTGTAGACACAATAATTATGTGACTACTCCGCACAAGACATAATAAAAGGGAAGTGAGAAAAAATAAAATGACACTAAGAAACGTTGCAGTTAACGTTATAGTACCTAGGTCAGGCAGAACTAGAAATGGTACTTTTTCAGGAATTTGCAAAGGTTTTGGGAGAACGAAATAAAGCAAAAATAAAGGTCATCAATACAAGGACTGTGGAAGAGTTTAAAAAAAATAACCAGAGCAATGCTCGAAAGAAAAAGAGGTGCACTGAAGTACAGAGACTTGTAACTTTACAATCGGATTAAATATATCAATTAAGGATTTAAAGCTCCACTGAAATTTTGTAAGGATAAGCATTTAAATAACAATAAATAAGCATTTTATAACAAATCGCAGAGCTGTTCTTCATAATCGGACTGATCATTTTCAGGAGCACGTTAATCCTCCAGCAAACATTAATCATGAATCAGAAGAGAATATTTTCAACCCCAGCTAAATGACGATTCAGACGAATTATCACTAGAGAAGGAACAGATCGCCAAGATGATACAACCCCCGAAACTATGACTATTGAAATGTATAGTTTAATTCATCAAATTCAAATAGTTGAACAGATAACCCAGGACTTGAGTACTGCATCGCTCTGCCTCACAAATAAAAAATGTAATAGACTTACATGTAATAATTATTAAAACTCTTCCTTTATCGTTTATAAAGTATTATCAGTGATCAACAAATGAATGCTAAAATTGCAAGATTGATTAGGAAATAGCGATGCGGTTTCGAGCCTGGCAGGTCTACTACTGACCATATCTTTTTAATCAGAATAAGGAGGGGAAAAGGCAATAAATTTAACCTCGGCCTGCTGTTGGTGGGTCGTAAGAACCCTGCACTTCGAATATATAAGAACCGCTAAATAATTTGGAAGTATTAGGAACACAACAGAAAGTGGTGCTGCTTGCAAAATTGACACTATCGTGCACGAAGATTCAGGACGACCTCTCTTCGGGTTTCGATTTGTCGAATGGCCTCAGAAAGACGGGCATTGTTCCCAATAGTGTTAAATTTAGGCTACGAAATTACAGGGAGAGGTCTGTCACCGTGGAAACAACTATGACTTGGCCTACGCAATATTATGGCCAATTTCTACGATGTTAACATAGTTCTGCCTGCTGCTTGCAGAGAGTGAACTTTGTCTTTAAACATACCAGCAAGATCAAAAATATAAAAACTACCATATTAGAGGCAAAAGTGGCTGGACTTCTGATTATGTGAGCAAAATCAAATATTTATTATCAAATAGTCGTAGTAGCAAAAAATAACATTAAGAGATAGGCTGGTAGCTGATATTAGCTTTTTGTGTGCACTCCAGAAAATTCTCTCTTATCGAAATCTCTCCCGCAAATCCAAGTAAATAATACGAGTATATCGGACAACCATCAGGCCTGAGACAATATGTAGCAGCAATGGTATATTAAGATGCGGAGAGGAAAGGTCTTCAGAATTATAAATGGACCAATAAATAAATAAGGATAATGGCTATCCAAATAAAACCAAAATTTTATGAAGATGTATGGTAAACTAGATATTGTGTGGATTTTTCATTTTACGATATCTTGTTCACACAGACAGTGTGTCATAGATTCGACAACAAAATCAGCTTAATGAAGAAGGAAGGCGAACGTATGGAAGACCAGTTCATTCCCTGGTAGGGGAGAGGAGATGGAGGAAACTTGCAGCTGTCACGTCCAAGTGGACAGGGCAGTTTAGATGGGTTCTTACAGCCAATAAATGTATAGTTCGATAGAAAGTCTGGAATCTTGCCATAATATCAGAAGTGAAAAAAAGTTGAAATATTTCTTCTGAATATGTAGTATCCACCAAACAATATAAATTTAATGTGTTCTCACCAAGTGAAGATCAGAGCTATAAATATAAGTATATTATATATAGTATATATTAAGTATATTATATATAGTGTATGTATATATATAAGTTAAGTATTGGCGAAAGCACAATGTCAAAAAATAGAATAAGGAAAAAGATCTAACTCGCTTGAACTGCTGTAAAATACTG
>NW_027112669.1:12825-55021 GCF_000696795.3 Halyomorpha halys | reverse complement strand
TTATATATAGTATATTATATACTATATATAATTATAAGTATATTATATACAGTATATATTAAGCTATAGCTATAAGTATCCACCAAACATTAAATCATTTATTATGTTAATAATTATAAATTTAATGTGTTCTCACCAAGTGAAGATCAGAGCTATAAATAAAGAAACCATAAACTTCCGTGTTAGTAACTCTTCAATAAACACCTAAATGTTTTATTTAGACATAGAACTGTTATTCTTCAAACATGTCAAAAATCTGATTGATAAAGAGAAATCCTCTCCATCATGTTACTTTCGCAACTATTGTTCCGCCAACCGCTATCTAAATTTTAAAAATATCCTTTTTCAAATTTATCGATCTCACGTTTCTGGGAGATTAGAGAGATTTCAGATTATCTGAAATTCTAAATTTAATTAATGTTCCTATTAAATGGTTCTACTTGGAGAAAAAAATATGTCCAAACGCTTGAATATATATTTTTTTTTCTCTTCACGAGACTACAAATTAACTAATGAGTAAAAGGTAGTTATGGCGTATTCTAAACCTCAGTATTACTTAATCATAAACAGTTTATATAATTTTAATTTTAATTGTATTTGAACCTGAATATAAAGGTTTTTTAAAAATATGATTCTCTAATTAGGAATAACGTACAATATTTTTAACTTAAAATAATTACAAATTCGTCTTAAAGAATCTATTAATAAAGGACTTGTTCGAAAGGAAAAGTTTTTAAAAATGTGTACAGAATGTAAAGGGATTCGAGTTTCCTTGAAACTAATTTTGTCTTTTCAATAAACCGTTACACTCGTTAATAATTTTATAAATAAAATTTGGTGCTCTATTAAGTATTTATTACCCTGGTCTAGAGAACTCATGGTATCGTGTATTTATACATTATGTATTTAAATCACAAAGAACACTATTATACGCTACGATTCTAAGTCAAACTTTTGATAATTTATTAATGTGAAAGCGAAGTCTAATTTAATTTGAATCTCCCATTCAGCTACTTGATATTATTAAAATTTGCCGAATAACAATGACGTTGACCAGGCTGAGACCAAAGTGATTTCTAAAAGGTCACTAAAAGACCTTGTGAAAATGACACAAATGAAAATCTAGGTATATATTAATTTTTGTGCCCGAGTCCTAAACCCATAGCCTATCTAAATCACTGTAATTTGTCCAATGACCTGGTTGTTTGGCAATCATTCCGGTTTGGAACGAGGTCTCCTTTGGACTGGATACGTTTCCAGCCTAGGAATGGATTGTGGAACCAGTTATTTCACTTACAATTAGTAATTTTTTGCTTGTTTTTACTATGTTTGATATTTGTACAATGAATAAACAACATTGTTTTATTTTGGTTGATCGAAAATATTTAATAATCGATCAAGCATTCCTGTAAATACTATAAACAATAATAATGACCTCCGTGTTAAAGAAACTGAATATAAGTGATAAGAGAAGGCATTTGCTGATACTCACGTACGAGTCACGAGTTTTTATTGTAAAGTTTATTCTATATTCCGATGCATGTATATTTTTTCATTTCACGCTCAATTAGACAGATAGGTGCTCAGTACAGAATACAGTCATTTCCAAGATGTGAACGGTTTTATGGCCTAGTAACAATTGTAAAATTCATTCAAGGTTACAAATATTCACTTCCTAGCAATTAATTTATAGAAACGATTCAGTTTTAGATATACTAACGCTTCCAAAGTTATGCCTCCTTGATTTCCAAAGCATTCATTAACTGTATTATGCACAAAAATAATAGACAAAAAGATATATTTAATATACTTGTCGTTAATTTTTATGAAATAGGAATAAACTACCCTGTACATAAAACTTACTATACCACGTCTTCAGACATTGTTTAGTATATAAAATGGTTAAAAACTTCAGAATTTGTTTAGTATATACAATACAGAAGACCTGAGTATACTTTATTATATGAAACACAGTACGTAGTTAAAGCTTTGACAGTTGTCGACACGATCTGTGGCAGTATAATTTACACCTGCCTTATAAGAATGCCAATGTCCAGAAAACCTTTTTACCTGAAAGATAAATTTTACTGAACTATAGAAGTAACTGTACTTATTTCTTTATAACTACCAAAAAAACTGAGATTGAGATACTGTTTCTTCCTTAAAATATTACTCTACGAAAATTGAATTTCATTCATTCCCATTCAATAACTTTGGAAACCTATTATGCAGAAACAGATACGTATTGGGTTGGAAATGAGATATCTGATATGTGGATTAGAATGTGTTAAACGGACCTTATGCGGACCCTAAAAATGTTAAAAACCAATCCTGAACCACTTGAAATGGATTCAAGAAGTCAATAGGAATAGCGAGTATCCCCAATGAACAAAGGAGATGTAAAACAAATAAATTTACAAGCCAGAATATATTGCCCAAGTTAGAAAACACAAAACAAAAGGAATGGGTAATAAAATCGATAAAGTAGTAAGTAATTGATGCCGGCGTTTGACGGCTTTACGATCTTCTCTTCAATCCTCAAATAAGTGCTTTCTTATCTGTTTTAGAAATAAAAAAGAGTTGTCTCTTCATTGAGTACCCTATCTTTAGATGTGATCCAATCCGAGTTTTTCGTGTTTTACTTCTTTTTTTATGTTATCGTTTATTTGTTAACTGAGATCTCATGTTTGACAATAGTAATAAATAATTTCATGCCTTCAAGTAATTACTTTCACCCCTTATTTTATATTCAAATAGCTTCTACAGTGAAAATAAGAATAGTCTAAAAAAAAGTAAATAAATTCAAAAGTGTTTCCCAAATAGATTTTATAGTATTAGGAGATAATAATGCCGGAAAATCCAACTATGCATGATAAAATAACTAAGAGTTTTGTTAAGCTAGTAGTCGATTAGGAATGATAATTACATAAGAATTTATTTAACTTTTATATAACATTATAATATAATTAATACCGCTGTTTCTGACTAACATAATTTATATATATTTCCCTTAGAAGTCAATTATTTACTTAGTTAAATCCATAAATGTCCGTAAATTAAATTTACTTTTAATAACAAAAACAAAGACATTTATGGATTTAACTAAGTAAATAATTGACTTCTAAGGGGGAAAAAAGTGAATTTAAGAAAACATGAAGAGAAAAAAAAATAGAAATTAAGATAAAATAAATTTTTGTGACAATAGTAGAAACTGATAAATATAGAATTTATAACAGGATGTCCTACAGCAGCCTGGGCTTCAGTCTTCGGGTTGTGGTTGGGTTCCCAAGTTGTTGGTCACTGCTACTTTAACTGTAGGTAATACGAGGTATTCCAGTGATATAATAAGTTTGTTATGTATTGTTTATTTCACCATTAAGGTATTGTTTTTATTGTAAATATAGGCTATGCTTCTCTTTTCATAATGTTTTACTCTGTAACATATGTAGTATTTAGTTCTTTTCTTGTTTTCGAGGGAAATGTTTTTATTATCATTTTATTTTTCAATTGTATTTTTCTTTTGTATACAACATAATATATAATAGAGCTTACGAGGATTGTTCGTAAACTGCTGGTGGGAGTTGCGGTCTAATCAAGTACAATATCAGCTGACAGAGTACCATATCAGATGATAGAATGCATACATCTATGCAAGCGGATAGAGTCCGCCAATAAAGCGAGTATTGAAGTTGCCATCATGTGTGGGGGGCACGCGCCTTTTTCTTTATCAATCCGGAACGGTTCTAAAATTATTAATAGGTCTGTTTTCAAGAACAATGTGGTTATTTGAACTGTTCTATCATTTATTTATTGACCTAGAATGAAAAAGATAAATTTTTAATGAAACAACCTTGTAATCCTCGACCTCCTAGTTTATTCTTGTTCTGTTATTACATAAAAAGCCAATACTCCTCTCAACTTTTTTTTATCATTAAGCAGTTCAAGGTAACTCATTTTAGTCAAACCTCATAGTTCTGCTGCACCAATTAAAAAACCTGAAAGATAAATTATATAAAACCAAACATTGAATGTAGATGAGAACAATTCAATGAACATAATTTTCTCTGGGACAAAAAATGTTCATTACATACCAGAGCAATCAACATTTGAGATATTAAATTCATATGTCGAGTAACCAAAAAATAGTCAGTTACTACAGTTCTGAAAAAAAACAACGAAAAGTCGACATTCTAAGACTTTTTTTGGTTTTATAATTATTATTTAAGGAAAGGCTGTGTGTAATAGTCCTGGTGAAGGGTAAGTGTTGGTAAGTACGAAACCGGTCTCCAAATTAAGCTATTTGAAAGACCGGTTTACGATTATGACGAAGATCTCTTGAAGCAATTATTTATTGACTAATAATATCAGATAGTTGAAGTGATCTTGTCATCAACTACCAGTGGAATCATATATAAATGAAAATACTAAAACTCCACCTCACTTTCAGCAACAAACCCCCTACTGAATGGTACACAGCGTCGCTTTGTTTGATATTGTTTATTTATTTAACTTAAAATAGTGTCTCCCTAATTTTCGATACTACTTATAATTTTCGTAATATTGAGTATCACTCCACAAAAAAACTGAGTCAATAAATAGGGAAACCTCTCTTAACGCACAATTCAGCTTCCCAACAATTGCAGTTATGTTGGATTTGGATATTGTTGTGAGAAGTTATGAATTTATTCCCTTTAAATAAGATTTAAATGCCAGAGATTCACTTATTACAACACTCGGCTATCGTGGGGATTTCCGATAAAATTCAAAGAACCCCCACTACAACCAAATTACAACTCAAAAACTCCTTAAGATTTAGGCCACTACAGATGAAGAAAATAGTGCGGAATCAGAATATATATTTGTATATATATTCATGCTAAAAACAATAAATTTCAGAAATAGAGGTTGTGGGAAAAAAAAAAAAAAAAAAAAAAAAATTATTCCGTAAATGGAGAATATCAAGCCCAACAATTTCTAATTTTTGACTTATTTGAAAATTTGTATTCATGGGTTCCAAAAGACACTAAAAACGACTTTGACTTGATTTTCTCGAAATCAATTTTTTCTATCTACATTACAAGAAGCGACTTCTGGTTATTGTATTATTTTTTTTTACATTTAATACGATCAGAAATCTGTTTTTCTTATTCTGCTTATAAAAAAAAACCAAATAAATTGGTATATAATAATCATTAAATACATGTAAAGTAAAGGCAGCATACAATAATATAAAGCAATTTTAATATCATAATTATTTTTCGCGGTCCCTAGGGCGCATTGGCATGAACGCTCGGGGACTCGCCTAATATTTTTCAGCCTAATATCACCAAAAAAAGTTTCGAAATCTGTAATCTCAAGTTCAGTCCCCCTTGGGAACTGAAATCGAGGACTTCCCAACCTTACAGTTAAAATCACCCTTTGCACCCCAGTCCAACATTCATTTTGTTTAAATATTAATATAATAATATTCGACAATAATATTAATTGGATAGGTTGGATCGGATAGGATAGGCAAAGAGATAAAGATTGGAACGAATTGGAAACAGTTCAATAAAAGAAAGAATGGATTTAAAAAATAACGTGTCCAAAGTAACCAAACAAAAGCGTTTCAGAAGTGATAGGCATGTGAGACGAATGAATGAAAAAAGACGACCCGAATCAGTCGTGGAATGGAGACCAGAAGGCATGAGGCAGAAAAGGACACGTACCCAAGGACAAAGTAGCCAACTGAAAATGGGAGAAACTTGAATTTAGAGAAAATGAGTTGTAAGGGATATAAAAAGAAGATATTTAGTTTGAGATATTATAAGAACTGAAACATAATAAAACCAATTATTGAAACTTCTGGAAAATTTAAAGATAAGTTTCAAATTTTCTAATTTTCCTGAACGGCACCTGAAACCGCTTAAACGTTTTTACATTTTAGAAGGCTCAATATCATTATTCAAAATATTATTTGATTGTTTTTATAGAGACTTGAACTTTAAACAATTTTACAATAAAGATGAAGAAAAAGTTTTATCTCATAGCGTTTCAAACTGGTGAAACATATTGTGAAAGAGTGGCAACTTATAGTTTTACTGCCTAGCTACAACTTCTTTAATAAACCCCGCCGTAAAAAACAAATACAAACTGAAATCTTGGAAATTGCAGGGAAACTCAATAATATTGTATAATATATTATAATATATTTTATAATACAATAAACTCAATAAAGTTAATCAAACTTTTTGATGAGTTGGTTTCAACACTATTTATACCGATTGTAACAGCATGATTATATACTGAAATACCATTTCAATCTAACAATAAATAGAATAGATTTACTATAGTATATCGAGGCATATTACTGGACATCGAGGAAATAAAACTATTTTAAGATCATCACATTATATTTAATTTATTTATAATAAAATGTTCTAGTTCACAAAAAAGTATGAATCTTTTGGATACTAAATCACTACAATCGCCACAAAAACAAGAGAAAAAAAATCCTAATCAAGAAACCTATTGAAATTTTTTTTATGGTTTTGGCGACCAGACCGTCACTGAAACTGGGCATAAAATAACAATAGAAAAGAAAACATATTTTCTTTCTCGTTTCGTCATTGCACTTGTGTCAACTATAAATTATTTATCACGTCTACGTTCGAAAATAAAGGGGTGAGGATTCTATGGATCTGAACCAACTTATGAATATTTATTAAATATCAATAAATTTGTTCTACCCACAGGATAAGCTTAGTTTCGGATTGTATATATTTTTTTTCCATTAAAATTGAATAAAATAAACATTCGAAAAAATGCTATAAATTGTTATTTGGAAAAATATTTATTTCTAAGTTTGAAATTGTATTTGGGAGTGGGTAACAGAACTACCTAGAGTGTATTCCTTATAATGTTTTCATCACGTAATTCAAGTGCAAGTGCTGATCGAGAGATATACGTCAACTCAATCAAATTAACTGATTAGTTGATGTTTCTTTTGTGTGATCCTAAAGACAAATATAAAACCAGAAACATGTTTTGAATCATAATCAAATGGATCTGAATAGAAATTGATTTCATTAGTCATAGAAATACTGAAAAATAACGTTCAAGGTGCACGAATTCGTTAAATGAGGTAAATATGATGAATTACTGTAATTAAATAATATCTTTGGCCAAAATATGATAAATTAAATAACATTTGTAACTAATTTGTGATTAGTAAGCACGGTGTCATATTTTAAATTTATTTGAGATGAGAAAATGAAGACATTTTATAAATATAGAAGAAAAAAAAAAGAAGAAGAAAAAGAAGGGATTTACAAATCATAAAATATGTGAAATAAGGGAGAAAAATTAAGAAAAAAAAATGGCTAATTATGTATTATAAATTTTGCGCAGTTCAGAACGTAAAATTGAGTAAAATAATTTGTGTCATGGCTGAGACGGAACTGAAAGGTACATGATAAATAATTATAAGGTAGAAATGGAACTGACTTAATTAGTCTAAAAA
This sequence comes from Halyomorpha halys, assembly GCF_000696795.3. Classification (NCBI taxonomy): domain Eukaryota; kingdom Metazoa; phylum Arthropoda; class Insecta; order Hemiptera; family Pentatomidae; genus Halyomorpha; species Halyomorpha halys. The sequence goes on along the minus strand of NW_027112669.1, from coordinate 47,520 downwards.
TACAAGATAGTGGCATGGCAAAATAACCTACAGTAATTAGCCACAGGAGGCAAAACACAGCAACAGTATTAAAACTCCATTACCCACAGATAGTGCCTATCTTGACCTCACTGTTTTCAACCAGTCCAAAGAAGCGATAACACAATCGAGGCAACCCTTTCTCAGATCCGTTTCCTAAGGTAGGTTGTAAAAAGAAATATTTGTGAAATGCTTTCTTGAGTCTGTTTCATTAGTCTCCCGAATTTTAATAGCATTGTTGCATAAAAAAAAAAATGGCTTAATGTTGTATCATATTGGCTCTGAATCTCTAAGAAATATTAATAAACGTAAGATTAACATGGAACTAAATCTTTATAATTGTTCGTTATACGAGCATAAAACATATCTATTGGTAATATCCGCATAATTTTCCAAAGGACTGAGGTTCTAATTGTTTCAGTTACCGATTAAACAGTGCATGGTTTGGTACAAGAATCTTTATCACCTTATGTTTTATTTTCTTAATACAAAATGGGACAATTATAAACGCCTCACCAACTTCGAGATAGACCGAAGCTCATTTACGAACAATGCATGGTTCTGTTGGCCACCGGCTCACTGATGGTAGGCAGGTCTTTTTTTGACTAAACTTATCTAAAGATAACACTGCATATTAGTTTTCGTTCAATCTTAAAAAAATAAACCAATTGGAAATGAATAACTTGCACTAATAAAACAGGGGAGAGGGTAGCACACCTCAAACTAACAGAGGGAAAGTTAAGGCAAAAATTGAAGATTTGGCTTGGTGGTCAAGTTTACTTTAAGATAAATAGGGTCCTAATTATGAAAAAGAAAAAGCAGTAGTTTAGTATGTAGTGGGGATAGACCGTGGATTTTTTATATGTCGTTTTCAGATTCAATACCATGAAACGTAAAATAAAATGAAATGAAATGACTAATAAACCAAATGAAACATTGAAAAACAGTAATTATTGCGTTTTATTTATTAATTTTCTTGTCCTAAAATGAAAAGTTGTTACCTACGTTAGAAATGAAAACGCTGCTACAAGACACCTTGAAGGGAACAATAACAAATTATTGAAAAAAAGATTTAGATAAAGGTGTTATCCAGTGAGCCTGCGGGTCGTGGGGGTATGTGGGCCGTTACAATGGGGGTACTTGTCACATCTCCTATATCGCGGCATGTCCTTTGTTTTATTTTTTTTTCTCTTTGTTTTATTCAAATTTAAGAAAGCGATATTCAGGAGTAGATATTGTTTCTTCCAAAAACTATAAATTTATTAATTATTAATTTCGATCTGAAATTAATCTTCGCTGGTTTCAGTACAGAAACTTTAACAGAAAAGCAAAAGTATAGCATATCACAAAAATTTGAAGTTTTTTCTTCACAATTTATTCAATACTTTACTATTATAGAGTCTATATTGAAAGTGCTAAGAATGATTTTGTAGTGTTATCCTCTTAACTAAAAGGAAAATATATAAATTAAAAGTTATTTAATAACTACGGTGACTAGAAAATGTTGTCCGGCTGCCGAAACAGAAAACCCTTGCGCAAATGGGGTTATAACTGCGGATTAACTGCGCACTGGGGTGCAAAGTTAAAACTGTTCTCAAATGAGATATTTTATTTTCTCATTCCCCATTACATTTCATTATTTTCTTATTTAAATATTATTTTGTCAAAAATCTTTGTCTTTCCAGCGATATATAATACGTTATCTTATCTCGAGAAATATGTTTAAAAAAAATTCCTCTTACCTCTTAATCATCATATATTATATTTATCCATTTTAATGACGAGGAAAATGAGGGATGAGTATTTTTTCAAATAAACAAAATCTAAGCTTTAGAGAAAATTAAAAAAAAAAAAATACGCATTTAAGCTCTGTCAAACCATCTCAATGAGGATAAAACCTAATCGATACTAAAGACTATCTAGATTGATTGTGGACCAAAAAAAAAAAACAAACGAAAAACGAACAGTAAAAAACCCAAAACGTTCAATAACTTGAATTAAAAACCCAAATTGTGTATTAAACACCCAAATACTGTAAGTTCAGTTTAGGTTATTCAATTTATAATATTAATACATAGAAATCTTATCAAACCTTATCTGAATCAAATTAAATCCACTAAATGTTCTCTACATTTATGCAAACGTTCACAAAAACTAAACTTCTCTGATTAAAAACCTAATATTTTCTTCATAAGTTATTTCTAGAGAGCCTTTTTTAATAAACAACAATTCCAAGAATATTCGACACAAGCATGATTGCATTCGATTTTTCATATGTTAATCAATAATAAATACTATTAAAATAATAATATATAAATGCTAATCAATATTAAATATAAAAGTATTGACATAAATACTATGAGAAATACAGGAAAAGCATTTAATGAAATTTAGTAAAAGCAAAATCAAAATCGGGGAATTCTGCCCAAAAAGAGTAACAGGTGCAAATCTGTGCGGATGGATCTCAAGCTCCAAAAACATGCAATTTTTTTTTCATGATTAGAATTTTTATCGAGGTTTGGCGGAATTTGTAGCTCTTTGGAACAAAAGATACTAATTGCTCGAAACTCCAGTTTCTAGTCATAACTCACATACACGCCTATCTTTTCCATAGATAGCAACGATATCTTAGTTTTCGAATCGATTTCGGTCATTCCTTTCTCCTTCTTGTTCAAACAATGTTAGTTTTCTATCGGTAATAAGTATCGCAGACGTAAACTTATTTTATATTATCTATATACTCTTTTACCAAACTCGCTTCACATCTCCATGAAGAATATTCATTTTTAATTAAATCTTTTTCAATCAAGAAAAACCTTGAAAGAAACAATTATATTTTTAACCGTAAAAGCAATAAATAAACTTCAACTGCAATTAGGTTTTTTTTATTAAAGTTGGCTATTATCTTATTCAGTATTTATTACCTTTTCTCCATGAGCACACTGTTAAAAGAATATATTTCCGATTGTCATCAGAAATGTTGATCATTTCCTTTATTATATTTCTTATTTTGCTAATTTTTAAAGTCAGTTTACTATTATTGGATATTCATACAAACTTACAAAAGTAAATTATTGTTTAAATACTTCAATACTAGCATTAAATATTACTTGAGGTTAATATAGTGAAACTTGTATATAACAGGGAAGTTGATTTTATCTGTTATACAGAGGTTTCCGTTAAGAAAGGGTTTCTATAAAAAAGAAGACAAAAAATTAAATTAAGCTGTGATAACTGGAAAGTCCGGAAAAAAATTCTATTTCGCCCTATAAAACAAAATAAAAACATTAAAGAATCTTTCTAAAGTCATTTTCGGGGGTATCCACTGACTATTTCGCCGAATTAATTGAAAATTGACGCAATTTCGGATAAAAGCAGTAAACTGCCCACGAGTTTTTTTTTGTTAATTTATTTTTTTGGATAACACCTATCTTGAAACGTAAAACCTCAAAGGAAGATTATTGATGATTGACCGTGTGTATAGATGAATGGAATATGGTCCGGGTGCGGTCAAAAAAACTCAAATAGTAAATAATTATACTATTTTTATTGAACCAACGTTTCGCCCCACGTTACAGGGCTTCTTCAGGGTTAAAAAAGATACAAGTGTTTGTCGTGTTATGTCAAGTGTTTGTATCCTTTTTAGCCCTGACTCGGCTATTATCTTATAATGCGCTGTAGAAGCCCTGCAACGTGGGGCGAAACGTTGGCTCAATAAAAATAGTATAATTATTTACTATTTGAGTTTTTTTTTTTTACCGCACCCGGACCATATTCCATTCAACGTAAAACCTTAAATTTTGCAGGAGGGCTTTAATATATTTTTTAAATACTCAGAATGCTGTATAAAGACACTGATATGCTTTGTATATATACTGAATGCTAGGTACATTGTAATGAAATTTCTATTCGTGTAAATGTATAATCGTGAGTGATGCAGTCATATTGTAAGAATTAAGAAATAAGAATACAAGAGTGATCAATCTTATTGGGTGATGATATTGGTGAACGCATCCGTAGTGAAGGGCTGTTCCATTTAAATCTATGATAAATGAGCAGAATATACATAGAGAAATAGAATGATTTCATTTATAATTGTTTTTTTCTTTTATAGCTTCCTTTTCAAGATAAAGAGGTAATTTACTTTTACTACAAGTTTGTGTAGAAACATAGTTACTTAAGAAAGACTTTCATGTACGTTCATCAACCTCTCCTTCTAGATGTCACCTAGATTCCTGCCGAGGCCGTACGTGCCCACGAGCTATGCCACTCCCTTCGGAATCTATCCGTGTCAATTAATTGGGACCTATCGAGATTTTTTTTTTCATAATAAACCGGTCATTTACTGGTGTCGATAGAAATTTATTTAAATTTTTGTTGGCCTCATTCCGCACCGTCTCTTTCACTTATTGTTTCAATTTGGGTTTAAGGCGATTGAACACTATACCATAAACATTTTTTGTCAAATAGAATTGATCTAAAAGAAAGGAAGAACAAAATATTTACTTTGATCCCAAGGTATTCAGATGGTGTTTCATAACTTTTTATAGTACATTTTATTTCATTGATTATTAGAGAAAAAAAAAACTTAATAATCAGATATCGGGACAATAACACTACAGATATAATTAAGGATAATTTTAGGATATACAGCTACATTATATTCCATGGAAATCTTTGGCGGAGTATTTTTAAACTTACGGACCATCTCACACTATCCTTCCTTAACCCCTTTACTTTCCTTCCTTGTCTTGCGCTGTATCGTTGATTCGCTAGTATTAAGATTTTGTTTTAATTTTTTTCTCTTCACTCGATAAATATCTCACACTTCCATCAGTTTTTTTTTCTGGCCCCATGACCACATTCCACGCCATAAACGATCTTTTTGAACTACAATGAATAATCTTCATTCACCAACCGAAGGGCCCCTCACTGAGAACGGAGATTCCCGCTGCAGGTACTGTGGCCGTATTCCGCAGTCTCCGGAACAATGCAACCGGCCATAGGAAAGGAGAAAACGAGTATGATTGAGGTGCATTCTCAAATGTAGACAATGTAATACTGTTGTATCAGTCTCTCACGTCATTGGTTTTCATTCGATTATTGCTAAGACTGTCAATTCCAAGTTATTTAAACAACTTATTTTAAAATTTTCCAATTACTCAACTTCCACAACTGAGAGGAAATTTAACTATTGGGAAGTAGCAGATCTCGAGTTGACTTTGTACTGCATTTCCAATTGAAAATAAATATAATCTTTAAATAGAGCAAGATTCGTTTCGGAAAAAACAGTTCTTCAACTCGGTGACCAAAATAATTAACATTCACCAATAGCATCGATTCCGTAGGATGCTATTTCCGGCTAGCATTCAGGCCGCTGGGAAAGTAGGACTATTTCACACCTCCGTTGTAGCGGCCAATCAGATGTGGACCTTCGACCTTTCCATCTTCTATCTAGATAGCACTGGAGCCCTTCTCTTGTGGGTCTTCCTCGCCGGACCTGCCAAATCACCACTCCTAGATAGATGATTTTTTGAAAAAATAAAAATTGATATATCTTCATCTATTTTTTCTTTGTACTTCCTAACATTTCTGCTTCAAGAATTAATATCATTCCCGCCAGCTTGTCTATTGATAATAATTTATTGAAAATATTGATTATTAATTATTTTATATATTCTTGTTTGAGAGTGATTTAGTTTATTCTTAATTTAAAACAAATTTGATCCTTTTTTTTTTCTCAACTTTATTCTTTGCAACTTTTCCAACGTTTCGACCCTCAGGCCATTCTCAAGGATACCTTCATATTAATGACATTTTCTTTTTTCAAATCATAAAAATGCAGGCTAATTGTCTTTGTCCCATATGACCTTTTCTCTTTAATTTTTTTCTTAGATTTAAACTTTTACAAACCACTTCTCTTCTCATTTACATTTGCAAACTTAAAACAGTAAATGTAAATGATTATATATAATATTGATTATATTTCTCTTATGTATGTTAGTAAAAATCATAAATTATTCTTTATCTATTAATAAGGAAAAAACTACTTTTTACTGTTGAATTTAGTTGAGGAAACTCTTAGCTACTCCATTCAGGATGGTTTTTGTTTCTTTAAGTTTTCGACTGGTTTAAAAGTTAATTTTTACCAAGAATTTTACCTTGACATAAAAATTCAAAACGTTTAAATACTCTTTGAATGTTCCATAACTCTATTCAGCCCAAAATTTCAGATTTGTGTTACTAGATTGTTATAGATAGGTTAGAACGTCTTTCACTATAGAAAAATATTTTTTCATCGTCGACTTCTAGCAGACACTACAAAAATTTTTGTATTAATTCTTCAGGACGATTTTCTATTATTAATTAAATCTTATCTTCGGCGTTATTTTCGGGCAAATCAGTTCTCATAATTATCAGTACTATATACTCAAGATATTCTGAAATAAATTACTATGAACTATTACTAGCTACACTCGTGGGGGTAACTAAAACATTTCATTTGTATACAATATTATAAATAATCTATTATTATAAATAATCTCAAGAAAATAATTCCTTTAAAAAATAACTCTACACTATTTTTTATTTGTTAATTTACAGGTAGTTTTCTCTTAATTAAAATTTATTCATTTAAACTTTGATAAAGTTGGTCGGTCACATTGCCTCTTTGTTTTCTGTTGGTCAAGGCATAGTTCATAGGTATACTTCCTCCTCAGATAATAAACCCGAAATGTGATGTTTGTTTTAAATTAATTTTAAGAATATTTTATATATTAGGTTACATTTTTCATAATATTTCGAGCGTTTTTTTTTTTTTGTTTTTTTTTCATGTGGAAAATAAACCAGTTTGCTAAATAAAATAAATTATTATTTAGTGAGAAGGATATGTATTAAAATTATATATGAATTTCAATAATAATCATATTAAAAAAGAATGATTTCAGCTATGAGTTAGGAGGCCGGTTACCTGCCAACCCATTGACTAATTTATCAATTCCACTCTATTGCACCTGGAAATACACTTAATGAAGCAGAATTCATTAATGGAAATAATCTGCTATATAAAAAAATGATCAGCCTGGTATATAAAAGGAGAAACTTTTATTTCGAAAGGAATGAACATTTTGTGCCTAATAACTGTGTCAGTAATCATTCTTATGTAACGTAATTGCATAATCGAAGGGACGAAAAAAAGCATTTCCGACCAGGGTTTTTGGTGCTGTTGGATGTTAGATAACGAAAGGTCAATAGTGTACCTCTGTCATATTTCTTTACATGCAACGGCCTGTCAAAACAATATTCAAAATACTATCTTCAGTTAAGATTATTTACTAAAAAAAAAAAAAAAAGAGAAACATTAGGTTGAGTTATCATAAAAAATTCTAACAGGCCTAAATTATTTTTTTTTTAAACTTTAAGTGTTCTGACTGCTATTGAGATAACATATACATAATGTTTTGTCAACCATAAAATTTGGAAATTACAAAACTATGAAAAATCACCAAAATAGTATATTTTATATACATAATGATTCAAACATTTTGTAAAAAGGAACAAGATAAGTTATGAAACTCAATTGTTCATATAGTTTCAATTTTAAAAATTTTTTCCAGGCTTGGCGAATCCACAGAAGTATTGTTTATTAGACCTAGATGAAACATGACTTAAAGATACATGATATATAACGTTCTTGAATCAAGTAGTGTAACGATTATACTCTTAAAAAAAAACATTTATTCGGGATTTTGAAGACGTCCATACTAATAATCCATATAATATATATAGTAATAATGATAATCCATTCCATAATAATCATTTCAATAGGCCTAGTTTAAAAAAATCTGTATTTGTGGTGATTGACGTTTAAAGAAATATTTATTCCAAAAATCAAAATATAGTTCATTTTTACTTTATGTCTTTAGTTTTTAAAATGAGGATATGAGGAACGCGCCATTTCAGTTAAATAACAAAAAACTATAAAATTAATGCTATAAAGTGAGATGAGATGGTGCCAGTTTATTAGTTTTTTCTATACTACTTCTTTATTTGCCAAAAATTTCGGATTTTAGTGCAGAAACACAGATATATACTCCAGTTTGATATTTCGAAGTAGAAGAAAATTCTAAGTGATTTTAGTAAGGCTTAATATATTTTATCACTTCTTAAATTGAAGAACAATTGAACAATCCCAGTTAATTTTGACTCATTGTTTGTAATAAAAAATATTGTTTCTCAAACATAAACCATTGTTTTAATTGTTTGTTATTATAGCTATACTTAAATACTAAATGTAATGAAAAATTTTTTTTAAAAAATCATTTATTTATTTTGCGTGGGACCTCAAAAAGAGAAAATTCAGCTCAGTCACAAACGATCGGAACGTCATTCAGAATACATTATAAAATTATAAAAATGGTGGCACCAACTCGCCCTTTAAATTAACCTTATGTTGACTATCAGAGAACCCGATCTATTTTTTGTTGTCCTATTGTCACCCCTATTGGCACAATCTCACCACATTTTACGGAATGATACTAGTAACCTACCAATTTGATTTTTTCTTTTTTTTTTTTTTATGACAGCCTTTCTGACCTAAGGGAGAGGGGAGCAGTTATCTATATGGTACCACCCTATTCTAAGCTTGGGGTTTCAAGTTTTCATTTCGTAGGACCGCAGAAATAAAAGTCAACTCCTATAGTACAAGAGAAAAAAGTCGGTCATTTCACCCAAATTTTTTATTACTTTAATGAAAACTATGCATAATTACTAGTCAAAATTGGTGAGTCTGCCAAGTATAGGTAGCGGGAATTTTTATTCCCCACTTTTTAATGGCGGCTTTTTAAAAACGTTAAAAATAATTATTTTTTTATTTGGAGCTCTTTATCTTTAAAACTACCAATAACAATAGAAAATCTAAGAGAACGTCATTTAAAGTAGAATAAATTTACTGAAACTGTAAGCCCATAAAGAACTAGTTACGTTCAATAAATCTCTTTTTTAAAAAGCAATATTTCATAAAAATGTTGTACAGAAAGTACTGAAAGATGAGTAGTTAATGAATTTATTTTGAAAAATCTGTATCTCATAAGCCATTTGAAGTACAGATGTCTGTTAGCACTAAAATTAAAACTAGTTTAATGGACTATGAGAGAGTTTAATACGTTTATCGTTGTAGGAGTAGTAGTTTTCATGATATTTGCTAAAATAAATTGATTTATAGTTAATCGGTCAAATTTTCATTTATGAATTTTCATATATTCATATGCAAAAATCATAAAAACTACTATACCTACGAAGATAAGTGTGATAAACTACTTTATAGTAAATTGAATTAACTTTATTTTGAGTATTGACAGACACATGTGCGTCTTATGGGTCTAGAGATATATTTTTTCAAAAATCAAACATTTTATACAATTTTTATTTTATTAACAGTTTGTGGATTTATTTTGTCAAATATCATAAAAACTACTACTCCTACAAAGATAAGCGTTATAAACTATTTTATAGTAAATTTAACTGGCTTTAATTTGAGTGCAAACAGACATCAGTACGTCCAATGGTTTCCGAAATAAAGTTTTTCAAAACTCAAACTTATTCTCCGAACAACTATAAATCAATTTATTTTAGCAAATATCATGAAAACTACTATTCCTACGAAGGTTAAGGTCATAAACTTCTTTATAGTCCATTAAACTAGCTTTAATTTGAGTGTTAATAGACATCTATACGTCACATAGTTCTTGAGGTATAGATTTCGCAGACTCATCAGTTTCGACTAGTAATTATACATAGTTTTCATTAAAGTAATCTAAAATTGGGGTAAAATATTTGCCTTTTTTTCTCCCCGGCTCTTGTACTATTCCCAGGTCGGATCCGAACCGGCGCCGCTGCAGTTCCGAGGTTACCAAGACATACGCCTCAGCTACAGACGGCCCCTACCTATTTGAACAGATATCACTGCTAGAAAATAAACTCAGACAAAAATATAAACCAGGAGAACCAATGGGAAAAGAAATCTCCGGAATAATTTTTCCATGAAAATCAACACATTGAACGGAAAAGAAACTATTCCTAAGCAAAAGTAAATTCAACTCTATACCTTTATACAGAGAATTACTGTATATTATTCATTGTTATAATTTTTTAAGAGTTCAAAGTCCTTACACTCAAGAATTCTTATTGTATTGAAAATGTCAGGGAATCGTTTTCTATTTTTTTCATTAACAGAGTTTCTATTGCAGCATATATGTAATATATTATTGATAATATAAACGCAGCAAATTTTTAATTTCTATTCAAAAACGCAATAAATATTCATTAGAGGATACTGGTCATAATAAATGACCGTTTTCGAAAGCGGAACGGGTATCGTTGAAATATTAAAGAAGTTCTGAATTTCGAATTGAATTCTTTTTTCTGTATAACTTTCCTGAATTCGACCGGTTTTAAAGTAGAAAGAGAATCTCTTTTCACTATTAAATTTTCTGCCCTTACATCTTGTTGTGGTTAGCTATATTTTAGATATATATATACTATGTTAGACAACATGATTAATATAAAGAAATTGTGTTTCACGAAATATTCATTTTTTTATTTACAGTTTTGCGACTGTATTTTCACGAGAATTTCAAGAATTATCGTTCTACTACAGTCATGATAAACTGTGAAAGGAGACTATGACAAATGTAGATTTGTTTTGAAAATGCAGAGTATTCTCCTTTCCCAGCGTGGAAAGTAAAGTAAAAGCCTAATTTCTGTTAAAATTGATTCCAATTCGATTGATTTTTTTTTTTTTTTTTTTTTTTTAAAGGGAATTTCACTACCTTTTACAGGATCATATTCATAAATTTACCGTAAAATGTCTAGTTCTTGAGTCATGTCCAAATAATTTTCTGTTTATCATAACAGTTCGTCATGATTTTTTCTCTCAGGACTAATAATAAGTATATATAAAAAGATAAAGGGGTTTGAGATTTCTTCGAAATAATAAACAAAATCAGTCCATCCGTTTAAAAGATAATTGTGGATTGTCCATAAATCTATTTTTTGTAATAAGAGGGTTCTGAAACGCATACCATAGATCCCTCCAAAACTGCCCAAGCCGAAAATTGGACCTATTTACAATACTCTCTTTATCTATGAGCTAAGGAAAGTAAAAATTGTTTTTATTCATAAATTACTGAACTCCTTGAGTAATTGGTCTCATTTTCTTTGGAACGAATTAAACGTGTAAAATCTATTGGTACTTAAAAAAGTAAGTATTAAGAGATAATTTAAAAAAATTGAAAATAGTTTAAATTAGATTCACATTAATATTACTGCTACGTCAGAAAAAGTTTTAATAGCCAGTAAAAGTGTTTGTAAAAATTACAATAAAACCCATGACCTTAGAACGAATTAAACATGTAAAATCTATTGGTACTTAGAAAGTATTCCGAGATAATTTTAAAGAATTGAAAATAGTCTAAATTAGATTTACATTAATATTACTCCTACGTCAGAAAAAGTTTTAATATCCAGTAAAAGTGTTTCTAAAAATTAAAATAAAACCCATGACCTTAGAACGAATTAAACATGTAAAATATATTGGTACTTAGAAAGTATTACGAGATAATTTTAAAAAATTGAAAATAGTTTAAATTAGATTTACATTAATGTTACTCCTACGTCAGTTAAGTTTTAATAGCCTGTAAAAGTGTTTGTAATAGCGGTTGTAAAAATTACAATAAAACCCATGACCTCAATGCGCAGGATAAACATAACATCCTGTTTTTCTTTTATATAAAAGTTGAATATTCGTAATACATAATATGTACATAGTATACATAGGAATATGTAACCATACTACAGAGTAAATCATATTCAACATTACAAAGAAGATGGCCACGAGACCTGCTAATGTGAAAACGTCATTATGGGTAGTTTCTCTACACGCTTGTATCACTCCATTATAACTGGGATCAAATTTACTGAATGTATTATAATGTGCAGTTGAAAATGTCAATAAAGATATTTAAAAAATAAAAAAAAAATATTACAAATAGCAGAAGTGTTTAAGCTCATAAAAGTTCCATGTAGTGGCTTTGCATGAATGCATACAAATTACATCAGTAATCATGTCTTTTTAAAATATTTTTTATATGAGCTAATTTATTTGGATTATTCGGTAGTCCAAATATTCGGCAGTAAAATAAAATGGGCATTGGATATTATAATTTATATTATTGGATTTATTAAAATAACTATAGTAATTCTGCGAAGCCGTAACCCTTTATAATACTATAAATAATGTTGTAGCAGATCCATTACACCTAATCAGTGAATTATATTCACAGCGAGAATAACTTGGGTTAGGCGTTTTCCTTATTGTTGTTATGACATCGTGTCTGTTTAATATTTACCTTTTCTTGTCTTTTTAGATGTCATCAAAAACTGTCGTAGTGAATTTTTAAAACATTACAACCTTAACAATATTCAATGACATTCGTTTGTTTGCCTGTCAATACTCCTCTTTTCTACTTTCGCCTCTGAATTCGCTTGGGCAATATCCTATTTAGCCCGTGGTTATGCAATAGTTTTGTTTCATAATTAGTCCATTATACTTTTTATGGTTTATTGGATCATTCTTATTTTCCTCCAATTAAATAATAACTTTTTTCGTAACTCTTGTTTTCGTCTTTTAAGATATTAATATTCCCTAGACAAACTTCTCTTCATGCAGTGTAATTATTTACGATATTATTTTTAATTTCCGAACAGAAGTATTTTTCATACATCTTTCTAGCAATAAAATACGATTCAAGATGTTGTTAGGAGTTGAAATTTGTAGATTAAATTAATTATTTATTATTTGATTTTTATTTTATTTATATAGGTTTATTTTATTATCAATTTACACAATTTTGATCCTTTTTACTCTCAACCTTTATTCTTTAATAACTCTCCAACGTTTCGGCCCTCAGACCATTCTCAAGGACACAACCTATAAAAAGATTTTTGTTTTTATAACAATTACATTATTTCCTTAACTACACACTGATTTCTTTGGCCATACCTTCAATATTGATGTCATTGGTTTTTAAATCTCAATTTGAAGGAAAATTGCCCTTATCACATCTTTAAAATAAATTAATTATTAAAATAATATCAAAACAGCTTCATAAAATTTTTGTTTTTAAATATATTTCTTATTTACATAACTTTTTTTATATTCTAAATTTAAGAATCCTTTTTTACAAACAACTTCTCCTCTTTCACGTATACTTATCACTTAAAAACAGAACCTACCTTAAACAGGTTAGAAATCTGTTATCACCTTATCATATAAGAATAACTTTTTTATCATTAATTTAGACTTTTAATATAATTTAATTAACATTCATTTTTATTTATTTTGCTTATAACATAAGTTTTTTTTAAATCCATAATTAATATATTCTTATTATATGTGTATTTTTTTAAGCATACATCTATCCCCTCTCTATTTTATTTTGTCACATATTTATTCACCTATACATGCTTTTATAAGTGCATATTTATTTTATATATACATCTGTACAATTTAAGGATTTGAACATTTATTTGTTTACCAATTCTTTTATATAGTAATTACATATTTATTTTGCTCAAAATTTCAGAATAATGGTGGTTTAGTCCCTTAGAATCTGATTTGAATTTGACAGTATAATTTATATTTTCTGAGATGTAAATCGATTCTAATATCTCTCTTCTAAAAATATTATTCTCTTTATGAATGACCTTGACATTTTCTAAATCAGAATTATATTTATTTTGAACATGTTGAACCATTGTAAATTTTAATCTTTCATGGTAAACATTTAAATATTTAGGCATGTAGATTAAGTCATTAATAAAACAATTCAATAAAACAAAAAGATAAAGACTCGTCTTCCTAGAATTTAAAATTTTCACACACGTTTTACAAATGGCACATCAAGAAACAAATTTGGTGCCTCATCCGTCCGTAGTCAAATCCGTGTACGGATATAACACATGTTAAAGTTAATACTATTTTAGGGATTGGGCGGATGGTGCCTGGAAGAAACCTTATTAATTTCCTTTCACAAATCTAGCTCACCCATCCGCACCTCCATTTTCCTTTGCACAACTATCGTTCGAAAAAAGCTTGTCCGAGTAAACCCAAATTAATAGGAAATTTGAGGGTTAGTGTAAAATATGACTCAGTATAGGTTTTATCGAGTATTGCCGACTGTAGGTTCTTAACAAACCAAATAAAGCAAAAGGCTCGCCCAATCTAGTTTAAGTCAGAGGTATGCTGGATATAAGTGTAAAATGGGTCTAGCGTCAAATTTAGCAAATTACATCCAGAAAATAAAATCAGTGTTCATTAAAGAAAATATAAAAAGGAATAGTGAGAAAGCTAAAATGACCTATGTTCCGTGCAAATGTTTTTCAAAATATTATGTACTAATAAGTGATACACTATCGAATTGAAAATATTCAATAGTACACAAAATATATAATAAAATAACTTTTAAAACGTTATGGACTACATGGTTCCACAATTTTACCAACGAAATGGTGTTCCAAACAACATTTCTATATTCAACTAGAAACTATGAATTTGTAAAATTTTGTGTTTGTTCAATTATTCGAGTTGCAGGGTTAGTTGGTTACCCTAAAGGTTAGCAACCTATTCTAGCTATACTGAGAAGATCGAGAAGACGTTGATCTCACCTGGAGGTAAATTCAACCCTCTCAAAACGCGAGTGCTGGAGTGCTGCCTTAAAACGCTCGGCCACCACAGCCACGACATAACATCTTCAATCTATCCACAAAATATACAAGAACAACTTGTTTCTTACTGAGAGTCTTTGGTCAGTTATACAAGAAGCCATGGACCACTGTCCAGAGTGACGGTAGAAAGTGGCGAGGGCGCGGCGTGGGTGCGGTCACCCGGATCTTGGGGCGAGCCTCTAACAAACAATATCTTAGCCACTCTCCTTTCATATATATATTTATAAATAATAATTCCTCATAGATATTTTTGGAATCGTTCAAGAACGATGGAGCGTTCACCTCCACCTATCTAGTAAAAGTGTCAAGAATAAGTAGCCCTAACTCAGAGCCCAGAGTACGACCACTTTATTTTTAGTGTGAATAAGAAAATTTCAAGCATAAAATTCGTAAATTTTTATATATAACATATAGATCTTGCAAAAATCAACTTTATTATGTGATTTATTGTATTAATGGGAAGCTTATCCAACCTTGCTTCGATCAAAATAAATTTGCTAAATATTAACTACATTCATATGCAAAAACATAAAAAACTTAAGTTAAACTAATATACTGAATTTTTTTTTCACGCTTGAATAACTAATTGGAAGCTCAGTATATTTAATATTTTTTTATTTCCATTCTGAGGAATGGAAAACTCAATTTCAAATTTCACAAAACTATAACATTTTACATTATAGACATTGAACTCTATAAGGAATATTTAAGTCCAGAACTCTAATCATTTATTAAATGAATTTTTAAAATTGTAATTTGATATTTCATTTTCCCAATTTAATTAATTAATTAAATTTAATTCCAGAACAAAATAACAACCTATACCAAAATTGTGTAACGTAAATTTGATGTTTTGCATTATAATTTATGCAATCCTTTTTTTTTTTTAATTTTATTTAAAATTTATAACTTAATTGTATTACAGTGAGAAGAGGGGAGGGGGAAGACTTCGGTTTATTTCCAAAAATTTATAAAAACGATTTTATAAAATATGCAAACGTATTAACTTCAAAACGAAATCTAATATATAATAAAACATTCCCTTTCCATGATTCGAGTTTCTGCAGATGTTGAAGGTGTCTGAATTTGAAGTTATGGAACAAAAGATACAATTACACGAAAACATGGTCTCTAATTATAACATTTTGTGAGCTCACAAAACTCCAAGGGTCAACACTAAAAATATTAGCATACTAGTTTGTTTACTAAGGCGTGAAAAACGTAAAAAAACCTCCAAATTACATTGAACAATATCATAGACCTTAATAGATTCAATTAAAATAGTAACTTTTCATTTTTTAATTACTGTTAATTTTTGAAACATTAGTATCGTCCCTTATCCAGTCCATAAATATTATAAATATCGTTGTATACATTTGTTTATAAAAATTTAATGGCATATTTAAAATAAGTGGAGTCTTTCAATTGTGTACAACAATGTGTATATATCATTGTATTTTTAATATGCGGATTAATAAGCAAAGATGCCTACGTATCTACTAAAAATAAATTAGTAGTAAGCAGCGATTTAACGTAACTATTTTAATCAAATCAGAGCTCTTTGGTTATTAATAAATAAATTGTCCGAGGTAATTTGTAGTGTGCCTGACGATGGTCCCGGACTTATCATTGATTATAAGTAAAGAAATTAAAACATGGAACATTTTTTCACTAAACCATAGTAAATAAATGTATCTTTCTCTCAGTCGTTTGAACCAAAATTATTAGGATAGCTTCTTCATATGTTACACATTGTTAAAAATACTTTAGCTTAAATTAATAAATATTATGTAATGAATTATTAAAATCATTGATTTTGGCATTCGATTTGATAATGGCATTGAAAAACAATTAAATAACAAGAATCCAATCAAAATTAAATAATGGGTTTTATTCATAGATTACCAAAATTTATTTTTTTATTTGTTGGTCTAATTTTATGATGCATATATAATTACCGTTCATATTTAATTCGCTCTTTACAAGCATTAAGAGGTAATTTTAAATATGATTTTCGGAAATTGTGTAAATTAGATTCCTATCATTTTAATGCCTTTTCAGGAATATTGATTAATCTGTATAGGTTTGATCGATAATTGTTATAAACATTAGCATACAATTCTTAATGCAATTTAAGAATTTTGTTAACAAACTTTATTTTATTTCTTATCTAGAATTTCGATTATTTTTCAGTACTTGTTTCTTTATTCACCCCTGTTCACGATAAGGTATAGAAACAGATGTAAATCTGAACAATTATGTATAATGAATCAAAGTATAAATCCAAAGAACATATAACTTTTGGTGTGTCAAATATATTTGCCAAATATAAATCATAATGTAATATTATGTTTAAAAATTAACATTAGAAATTCATTGAAATGCTTACTTACTAAACTGTAAATTAACATGAGGGATAGTTTAGAATTGAAATGGCATTTATAGTTTCAGTAACATCAATGGTATCCATTTCTTCAATATGAACATCAAACGTATGCTCTTGACTCATGAAAAAGAAAAAATGGCTTACTTAACTAATGAATAATTTATGAATAAGCAAAAGACATTAATAACTAGAGCATTAAAATCTTTCCCAGAAGTAATTTTCAAATGAAAAAAAATATCTCCCAACCACTACAGTCGAATACTTTACAGTTATAAAAATGAACATGGAATAATGTAAATTACAGCTGGAAAAACCTAGCGATGTTTGTAGCCATAATGCTTAACCCATCTCTCATCCTTAATAGACAGGCTAATTATTATATTCCAACAATTCAGAGGAGGAGAATCCAATTACTGTTTGATATCCTAAATTAAAAAAAAAAAAAAAAAACCATCGAAGTCTTGGTTTAAGAGCAATTATTTCGTTGTTTATACAAATTAATAATTATCATATTTGTTGAAAAAGTAATTCGCCCACTTTTTCAATTTTTCCAAAATAACTTAAAATAAAGAATGATTGTCAAATAATTTTTGATGATTAAAAAAGTACTTTATTGGAAGAAGTGTTCAAAGGACATTATTGAAAATAAAACAGTACGCTTTCAAGGTACAAGAGAACGCTATTTTTCAAAATATTTTCGAAATGAGATTTTTTAATTTTTTAGAAATTTACCCCTAGAATAATGAAAAAAAATTTAAGAAAATATAAAATCAAGAAAAAAAATTTAAAAGTTAATCAAATTTTTTAAAAATTTAAAAAGTATCAATCACAAAGCACTTTACTCGTCTTCAAAATCGCAGTTCTCTTTATTTATATCTAATATTCTGAATCCACCTATAGATTGTTTCAGAGAATAGCTAAAACATAATTGTTGTAATAAAATAACCGCATAGAATCATAGATAGAAAACAATATTAACAAAACAAAAATTCTCGTCCATTAAAATGTCGAAAATAATAAAATTTACTGGTATCGCCAGCTAATGACTTGACTTTGTGCCTGATAAAATTGATACGACTGCAAATCAAGATTAAATCTAAACTTAAAATGTAATATTATACATTAGAACCTTTCCCCTAATAGTACAAGAGCCCAAGAGGGGAAAAAAGGCAGTTATCTCACCCACATTGTTTATTACTTTAATGAAAACTATGTATAATTACTAGCCAAAATTGATGAGTCTACCAAGGATAGGTAGGAGGAATAAGAAATGGCGGCTGTTTCAAAGCGATAAAAAAAAAATTCATTCGGAGCTCAATATCTAAAAAAAGTAGGGACAACACAAGAAAACCTAAGATAAAGTCATTTAAAGAATAGTAAATTTGCTAAAATATGAGCCCTAATAGAGTTATTTATGTTAAATATTTTTCGAGATATAGCTTTTTAAAAAGCAACGTTTCAGAAAAATGTTGTATGGGACGTACTGAAAGTCAGTCAGTACTTAGTGAATTTATATAGAAAAATTTATATCTCAAAAATCATTTGACGTACAAATGTCTATTAGCACTAAAATTAAAGCTAGTTTAATGAGCTATAAAGTATTTTATGATGTTTATCTTCGTAGGAGTAATAGTTTACATGAAATTTGCTAAAATAAATTGATTTATTGTTGTTGGACAAATTTTCATTTGCCAAATTTATATTCATATGTGAATATCATAAAAACTACTACACTTACGAAGATAAGTGTCATAGACTACTTAATAGTAATTTAAATTTCCTTTATTTTGAGTGTTGGCAGACATATGTGCGTTGCATATGGATCTGGAGATTTATTTCTTCAAAAATCCAACAGTTTATATGAACAACTAGAAATTAACATTTTGTCAGTTTATTTTGTTATATATCATAAAAACTACTACTCCTACAAAGATAAACATAATTGACTATTTTGTAGTAAATTTAACTAGCTTAAATTTGAGCGCTGGGAGACATCTGTACGTCCAATGGTTTCTGAAATGAAGTTTTTTATAAATCAAAATTATTATCCGAACAACTATAAATCAATTTATTTTAGCAAATATCATGAACACCAGTATTCCTACGAAGGTAAAGGTCATAAACTTCTTTATAGTCCATTAAACTAGCTTTAATTTGAGTACTAATAGACATCTGTACGTCTCATAGTTCCTGAGATTAGATTTCTCAAAATAAATTAACTAACTACTAATCTTTCAGTAGATTTTTAAGAAATTGCTTTTTAAAAAGCTATATCTCGAGAACTATTTGACGTAAATAGCTCTTTTAGGGCTAATATTTCAGCAAATTTACTCTTCTTTAAATAATGTTCTCTTCGATTTGTTGTTGGTTTTTAAGATATAGAGCTCCGAATGAAAAATTAATGTTTTTTTAAGGCTTTGAAACAGCCGCCATTTTTCATTTCCCCTACCTACACCTGACAGACTCATCAATTTGGACTAGTAATTATGCATAGTTTTCATTAAAGTAATCAAAAATTGGGATGAGATAACTGCCTTTTTTTCTTCCCGGCTCTTGTACTATAACCACCCTATAATATATTAGTAGGTAACCTGAGAGGTTGTCCCTAAACCCCTAAGCTTCTTCATTACATTAAAACAACAATAGCCAATGACATAAAAAGCTGACATTGTATCCGTATTAAGAAAAGAGGGCATGCCGATGTTATCTAATAGCTCACGATTTCCGTCCATTGCCTAACTAGTGCACTTGCTACCTCAGCCTTATTCACATAATAAAACATATTTTCAAAATAATTTTCCAATTTCTTCATGAAGGGTATTCCGTATCTACACTTTTTTTTAAGTCTTAGCTAGTCATATTGAGAGGCCAATATACTCAATTACTTTTCGATTGAAAAAATTAAATATAACTAGTAATAAATCGAGTTTTCGTCAAAATGAAAGGATACGCTTCAAATAGTACCCATCTTAATCCATTTTTTTCCACATTTCTTTATAACATAAACTCAAATAAAAATCAATACAGGACTTTATATATAATCTTTTCAACTTCTTGAGACTGGTATTTATTGTTTAGATAAATCAATTGGTATCCATGTTAAGTCTAAACCGTCTTCATTATATCATCAACAGTCCAACGCTTTGTCCAATTCGGCTATACTGAAGGACAATATAACAATTAAAAACTTTTATTATACATTTATTTGTAACATGTTTAAGAAAAACATTATTTTTATTAATTTAACATACCTTAAATAAAACATTTACACCTAACATCCAATTCTTTAAAAAACGTTTTACAGGCTATTCTGCCCAAGTCATTAATTACAAGTCAAATTACCCTATGAAACAATAAATTAATAGGGAGTCATATTAAATATTAATAAAATTACCTAAGCTTATTTCTTTTTAAAGTTGCCTATTTTGTCACAATTTCATTAATTTTTAAAACGTTTAATTTTAGATCAATTTAACACTTAAGTGCCTAAAAACAGCTTGAATTAGATAATATGTGCTCTGGATGGTTCTTTACGTATATAAGATGCATCATAAGAGCAATAGTTTCTGATAATTTTTTTTTTAATTTCGGTGGATGCAATGCACTGTGGAGACATAAATATACATAAAGATACCGGCTGGAAATTTAGAACATATAACAAAATTTAAATTATAGTTTTAGTTGAAACTGCAACGGAGTACTATAAGATAACATGATGGAAAAATGGCAACTCAGAAAAAAGAAGGCTGCTTGCATCTTTACAGTGCTAGCGCTCAAACAAAAGAGAAAAGGAAAGGAGAAACTCAAGTCACGAAACGAAGATTAATAAAGCTAGCCAACGGATCGGAAACAAGAAGATAATGTGCCTTTTGAAGGTGGTTTAAGTTCTTTTATTTTGCTTGTTTAGCAACTACGAAGTTGCCTTTTAACATCTGGTTATACGAATAGATACATTTTAAAAAGATACATTAGCCTATATCTATGTAAACAAATGAACATCAACCAGTCGTTAATAAGATAGAGGCAAGTAATGAAACTTTTGAAATTAGGAATACGCGCTAATTAATTTTTAGGATAATATTAACCAAAGATTGGGTAAAAACCTTAGTTTCCTCATATTTTTCAAGAATACCTCCCGGTTTTAATTTCATAGATGTATTTATTTTGCTGCAGGACATAAAGACATAACCAAACCAATAAAAAGACCAACTGATTGGGAAAATCCACAACTCAAATTCTGGCTGTATGGTAACCATGAATAAAACATAAACCCTCGGTGTATGTAGAGTATCACTAATGATCGAATAGCCACTTCATAAAATATCCCTCAAACATAGCTCACTGATACCACGACCATACACATACTTTTTTTCCGATTTCTGTGCTCAGACAAATATTATTTTTCAAGTCAATCTCAATAAAAATAATGCTTACTTAAGTCATTTTAAAATTTGCAGTTACCAACAGCAGAAATGTGATGTTAGAATTTTCATTCGAAGACATTGGGTACATGTTTATCGCAGAGAAGAGCAACGCGAGGCGAAACGCTGATGAATGGGAATGTTTTTTTTCCATTTACACTATCAAAATCGTTATAACTGCAAAGGAAAAATAAAATTTAATGATAAAGAACACTTTCAATGCTTCTGTGCGCAGTTTCGAAGTGCACAAAGGCCAAACAGGATAGGAGTATATCTTACTGATAGCAGATCTTTAGCTTAATATAATTCACGTAATATTATATATATTCCACAAAATACTTTCTTTATAGAGTAATATGAATGCATGCTGCTACGGTCCTGGGCAATAGGAATTAGAGCTCTAATTTATCCATATTATACACACATGAAAAAATTATAAAAACAACAACATAATAATGAATAAAATAATGTTTATAATATGGATATAATATTATACACACATGAAAAAATTATAAAAACAACAACATAATAATGAATAAAATAAAAATATAACAATAATGATAACAAAAAGAAATATCACAGCTAAAAGTAAAAAATATAATACTAATTAAGTAATATAAACATGGAAAAATATTTTTTCTTTCTTTATTTTTTTTAAGATTAATAGTTGACCGAATGTATTATTTTGTAGAAAGATAGTCCATTTGGCGGTCAATAAAGGAACAAAATAATAAAGATTAACTATTAATTGTTAACAAATGCTTCGTCTCATTTTTCTTATACTAAAGCGCTTCAAAGTTGGACTCAGGTTACCAGTTAATAGTTAATCTTAACTAATTTGTTCATTTATTCACCGCCACACGGACTATCTTCTAACAATATATTTTGTTTCTTAATTTGAAATTGTTGTTATTAAATAGTTTACCGTATTTACCAATCTACCGTAATCAAGGGTAATAATTATTGGCATTATAAGTAATCCATTCATACCACAAACATATAGATGTATACAGAAAAAAGAACGAAAAACCAAATAAATGACAATAGTAGTATTCACGAAATTAAAAATAATAATAATGTGTAATAAAGTAAATTTAAAAAAAAAATAAAAATAAGATAAAACAAATATGGTAATAAAAAAAATTACAAATATTATTAGGAATATATCTATGGAAAGGTTAAGGTAGTATAAGTCACAAAATGGTTCAACAGTAAAAAAAATAAAGTTATTAATAAGTCAAACTTATTGTCCGAACAACTATAAATCAATTTATTTTAGCAAATATAATGAAAACTACTATTCCTATGCAGGTAAAGGTCATAAACAACTTTATAGTATATTAAACTAGCTTTAATTTGATTGCTAACAGACATCTGTACGTCACATAGTTCCTAGTTAATATTTCAGAAAATTTACTCTTCTTTAAATAATGTTCTTTTAGATTTTCTAGTGTTGGTAGTTTTTAAGATATAAGAGCTCTGAATGAAAAATTAAAGGTTTTTTAAGGTTTTAAAACAGCCGCCAATTTTATTTCTCCTACTTATGCTTGGCAGACTCATCAATTATGATTAGTAATTGTGAATAGTTTTCATTATAAAGTAATCAAATATTGGGGTGAGATAGCTGCCTTTTTTTCTTCCCGGCTCTTGTACTAATACGAGTAAGAATTCCAAAACGTTCTGTAACGTGTAAAAAACGTACCCTATCTCAACCAATTAATGACTTAATGAAGTAATGATTATAATAATTTTACCACCCGTTCTAAATGATGAAAAAATGGCATATCAAAGTAAAGAAAAGCAGGTCTTTGATAGGAAGAGATAATGATAGCTTAAACGAATTCAATTCAATGATAAGAATGTGCTTGTGAGGTTGAAATGAGTCCCAATCCTTCCCATTCATCAAATAGTCTATAATATCTTATCTACACGAGCTACTATTTCTGAAGCAAGATCAGTTGAAACATATCATTGAATTACAGTACTCAAAAATAGTAACAGACCATCATGAAGACAATCTTAAATGAGTCTCATACAATACTACGTATTGTATGAGACATTTAACCAGAGGTTTGCCAAGTTTAAACCAATTTAGCGGCATTGAATTTAAGTTTACTACTTTAAGTAAAATATGAATCAACTTTTATTTCTGTATATTCTTCGTCTGGATTTACTCATGCAAGGTACATGACACCGTGCGTATAGGGGCATAGGTTCCACAGAGCTGGTTTTGGAACGTTGTTGGCTTTAGACCAAGAGACCAGAGGGAGATAAAAGTCACTTATTTCACCCCAATTTTTAATTACTTTCATGAAAAATGTGTATATTTATTTGTCAACATTGATGAGTTTGCCAAGTATAATTAGGGAGGAAACGGCAATTTTTTCATCTGTTTTCTTCCTTCGGAGCTCTATATCTTTAAGACTACCAACAACACTCAAAACCTAATAGAACATCATTTAAATTTCCTAAAATATGAGCTCTAAAAGATCTATTTACGTTCAATAGTTTCCAAGATAAACTATTTTATAAAGCAGGATTTCAAACAAAACTTAGTAGTAAGCGAATTTATTTTAGGAAATCTATATCTCAGAAACCATTAAATGTACAGATATCAATTGTAGATAGTTTAATGTGCTATAAACTAGTTTATTAGGCTCATCTTGCTAGGAGTAGTATTTTCATGATATTTGCTAAAAAAAAGTTACAAAATACTGATTTCGAGTAATATCAGAAAAAAATTGTTTGGTTTATGGAAAACAATATCTCAGAAACCATTAGTCGGACAGATGTACTTTCAGAGACCTATTTCATAATAAAGTACAAACTAATCCACATTAATCTTGTAGTTTGTGTTTGGTACAATTTCACTGACTTATATTCTGCCAGATAATTATTACTTTTAAACTCATGTAATATCACTAATAGTCGTCTCTATCATTAAACAAAATGTAATAAGGCTTACAGTTTGTGTACTTGTATTTATGGACTAATGCTATAGGCTTTCGTTATGAAACAAGCCCCAGCACTCAAATTAACGGTATAATGAAATTTTTTTTTAACGTTTTGAAATAGCAGCCATTTTTTCCTCCCCCTAACTATACTTGGCAGAGATTTCATTAAATCAATCAGAAATTGGGGTGAAATAACTTACTTTATATCCATAGGGCTCTTATTCGTTTCCCACCTTGGTCAGTCAGTATTTATTTCTCAACGGTCCCCAGAAATGAATTTTGACACTCCCATCTTGATTAGCACGTAGCGGTAACTTCGACTATTGCGCGACTAGTTCCCTCCACCAGTTACCGATACCCGTGTACAAATATCATATAGTTAAACAAAACAATGATGAAACTTTAGCTATTATCATACTTCAACATTACACCATAGTCAAGTCGAATTAAACAAAATAATTTTCGGATTTGTGTTTCGGGAGTGAAGGGATAAAAGACGCAAATTAATCCCTTTTTGGGTTTTTATCTCGAAAACGAGGTTTAGCGAAAAATGTATTTTTAACAAAATTGAATTTAGTTAAATTAGCTACCAAAATGTTGTGTAATATGTGTAATGTACTAAGCAATATAAAACAGGTCACTGTTTTATTTCTTGAATGTTAGGATTAGGTGTCTGATTTGCCTCAACTAATATTTGTCCTCACAGAAACTACATGGTTTAGGAAAAAAGTTATATAACCACTTTTGTAAGAAATTTAATATACTTTAATTTGGCACGGACCTCATTTTTTACCAAACTAAATAATTTTCGAGTTATAATAGACGAACTGAAAGCAAAACACGGTTTCTACCGAACACGCCCCTTCCCTCCAGCCTCCATCCCAAACTACGCAGAAACCAGTGGTACGCATGCAATGAATGCATGTTAAAGAAGAGCAGATCACTGTTTTATTTTTTTAATATTAGGTTTAAATGTCTAATTTAACTGAACTGATAAGTATGAAGAAAATAAGTTACCCTAGCCTCGCCAATATAAAACAATCATTAATATTATAAAATTCTCAGAATTATATCATTTACATTTAAGGGATAGTTTATAACTTATGCACATTTATAAACAGATAAGTATTATTATACATCTTCTTGCTTACAACAATTTAAAAGTTAAATTTTTTTTTACAGCTGCGGGGGATGAACCAGATCGGCCGACACTGACCCCAGATCAGGTGAGGAATCACATACGATTTTGTAACACTCTAGAGAAACTTGAAAACTATCGCAGTTATATATTTAATATATATTTAACACTTTACATAATTTCACACATTTAATTCTGGAGTAATAAATTTTGAGCCCAAATAAAGGAGAGAAGCCAAATCGTTTTGTAATACGTACTAATGAAAAAAAAAGTAGATAAAAAGATTTTGTTATAAGGTTACATACATACTTATTATTACGAACACACGGAAATAGGCCTATGATTTGGAACTTGAACATTTGAAATGTTGATGAAAAATCGAATAAATATTTTAGTTCATCATTTTTTCAATACTGATGATCTAACGCATGAATATTATCTGCTTTCAGCAGTGGAGTGGAAGAGAAATGATTTGGAGACCCGAAACATTTTCAATCTTAGGATGACTCCACACCACGCTATTATACTGTGGTAAAATAATAAACATATTGAATTTTCGTCTAAAATATCTTTTATATGATTAAATCCAAAGTAAGAAATACTCAAAAAAACTTATGTCACTCGTACCGAAACTAATATTTCATTTAATTACCGATATTTTAATGTTCTACTCTTTCTCCAAAGAAAATATTCTTCCATAATATTTTTTATGGATTATTTTCAAAATTTTATCAACACGTCATTTTTTATTCTTGCGAGGATTTTTGGTTCCTCATTCATTACTTATACGATATGCCATGGGGTGAAGTGATCGTCAATGGCCATCTTTGTTTTCGTTCCAATCCATTCCCGTTTTAATCTGTGATTTCATTCATGTACCCATTATGTTGGAGTCGTTTTGAACTTCCTTCAAAATCCTTCCATATGAATTTTCCCAGATATATGAAAATAGAAACTTTGGGTTTGAATCCTTGGAGGATTTCTTTCTCTCAAACATTCAAAGCAAAATAAGGAAAGCTAAATAAATAAGCTATAAGGATAAATAAGCTATAAGGGAAAATAAGGTATATGGAAAGCTAAATAATGAATCACTAATCTTCCATTCCAAACCAAATCCGATGAGAATGTTATTATTTTTAAGTTAAAAAAATTATTTAAAATTAACATTTTTTTCTTTGTGAAGAAGAGATGTGCCTCAAAAATAAACAAACCCTGGCGCCAAATAGTCTATTCCCTCGACTAGCAATGAATGAGGAATGTTTAGTTTTCGAATTCAGAATACATCTTAATGTATTTACTAATATTGATTCCTCCATAAGTTAATTGATTTGGCGTAGGCATTAGAGCCAGCGTCCTGATAGGAAGAGCTTAGCCCATAAGCAGAAAGGTGACTGGTAAGAGAAGGGAAGCCGCTTGATTAAAGTGAAATGTTGGCTGACCCGGTGAAAGTCACCCAAGGCCGCCAATCAGCTGATCCTCCGCCGGCTCTTACGTCACCTGTCTACCCCCGCTGGCTTTCTGTTCGTGTAGCTCCAACTAGAACTGCATTAGAAACTAAAAGTAGTTCATTAGTAACATTTATACTTCTAATTTAATTCTTAACTACCAACGTCTTGAAAGCATAAATACAAATACAATTACTAAATATGAGCTGCTGATTTTTTTTTTTAACATGATTAATTAACTATACATTACTTTTAATATTTACTCCAAGAGTATGGTTATCGGTAGAACAAAGTTTACGTAATGTTCTCATATACGGATCACTGATTTTTTTTTTATTTTTGATAGATATTACAATCTGCCACACAGTTGTGGGCAATAGGTAATAGTGATGAATGATCTCATACATACTAAAATAAATAAATAAATAAATATAATTTTAAAAAAAACTCTCTTAAAATATATACAAACAAAAGAATAGACAAGATGAACATAATCAAACTATCTGTATGAAAAATAAATAAATAAAATAACATAATGATAAAATAATATATACAATATTTACACAATCGACCTGAGGATCACTGAGCCCACTCTCCCACGTGTGAGGGGTAGAGCAGAGCTCAAGAGATCCCAGCGCATACCTCTCGCCGCATCACTGGTAATGAGCCAGTGGAGGCTGAGCAAGTGCTGGATCACTGAAATTGAAAAAAAAAAAAGATCCAACGCAAAGGAATGATCTTCACGCGTACTTGTTATTGCTTAGATATACATTCAGTAATGCCAAAAAGGTTGAGTAAATCACACATTTTTTTTTAATGATAATTGGAACAAACCTACTTCACAAATCATATTCCAAATGTAGTTTTCCGACTATCAGGTAAACTATCTATGCTTACAGTCTGCTTCTTGAAAAATGTGAAAAGGCAAGACAATGTCATCACAGCGTCCTTTGGTTTCCTCGGTGTGGCTAATACCCCATGAAGGCGGAGAACCTTTCCATCCTACACTGACCATTGCCAATATTAATGTTGCAGTTTCTTTTATTTATAAAATGAAAACAGTTTCTTTTTTTTCAAGGAATCTTAAAGGAAAACACTTTACTGCAACATTGGATAACTTTGGTCATAGAGATATTCAATGAACAAGATCTAACGTCACTATAATTTTGTTAAACTAAAAACAATACAGTAACACTTAATAGTACATTGAAATTTCTCTACAAACTTTAATATATTAATACCAATAATAAAAAGAAACCCACTTTTTTATGTTGAGGTTTATACAGTGTCAAATTGATTGGAATTAAATCCAGCTAAAAAAGTTATGTTTCCACTAGCGTTTCTATTTAATTACGCTTTTAAACTAGTGGTTAATCGCGCTTAATAATTAGTGTTTTTTAACGTTCCTATATTAATTTATTTACATCATGATATTAATTATTAATCAAACAGTTTAACCACCCATTGCCACATAACATCTTCCTCTTTGATGTTAAGATAGCAAACATTTTCAAGTTACTTGCAAGGTTATAAGAAAATAACGATGAAAAATTTTGCTTAAGTAAAATTCATTGAATCGCAGGATGGATTTTTTTTATTTACATTATTGAAAACATCACTGCTTTGCTTTAAGATTGACTCATCTGGAATAGAGTGGCGTAGCGTGATCAGGGGGTTGGTAGGAGGAGAGCGTGCCGCCCTGGTCACCACATTTTAGGGGAGGGGGAATTTTACTATGACCAATAATATCTTTTATAAATTTGAACTATTAAATTTGATAACTTTTTTATTCGTAGCCTTTTTTTATTCTTTTTTTTTCGTACCCCCCGGACGTAAGTAACGTAATAAGTAATTAAATACATACATACGTAGGTATATGTATATCTCTGGTACTTTGTAATTCCTTCGATTGCCTTGTGGCATTTTAAGGTGTTATTTGTAACCTGAACAATACTCGATAAATATGAATTGTTCATATCAAAAACTTCACAAGAATTACTGTATATTTTAAATTGAAATACGTAAATAAGGGGGCGGTAAGATTTCCTTCCGCTCCAGGCGGCTCACACTCAGGCTACGCCACTGCTGACGAATATTTTTTAAAATATTATTTATCTAAGATTAGAATTCCAAAGGCAATACCGTAGACTAGGTTTATTTTCATTACCGGAATTTTCCCACAGATTATTTCGAAGCTACTAGGACTGTTCCAAATCAATTCTAGTCTATGATAAATCTAAGCAACGCAGGGACATGCAAATATGAATTATAACATTTTGCAGCTATGAACATATTTTTCACACCATTATGTTCATAAAAATCTTTCACATCTTAAACGTGAGTAAGTATAATACTTGTTGGCATCTCTATTAATTATTTTCGCCATGCGCCTATTGTATTGTAGCATAAACAAAAATATAAAAGATTAGCCATTTAAATGTTTTATTACGGTAATAAAAAGATAATAAAACAAAGAGGTTCGAATAAAATCATATCTTAAAAATTTTAATATTATATAACACATTAATCATTGTCAATTTCGAAATCGGATGAAGGGATTATTGCAGTCAAACTATTCTGTGACCAGAGGAGGTAGGCTGAAGAAAAAATTAGTGTAGAGATTTTTAAACTTCTACATCCATTTTTCCATTTAATTCGAGATCGGATGAATGGACTTTCGCAGTACACACATTTTTTCGCCTTTATTATTTTCTAGGAAGTTCATTCTTTATCTATTAAGAAGGTGAGGTGAAAGAAGCTTTCTTTAGGACATTATTTAATACTTCTTTTTTTAGTCTTTTTAATGCCTGTTCCATTCCTGACGATCCTCCGAGGCACCTGAAAAGATGATGGCCTCAAGACCAGAAATGTTACTGGAGTGCTAATGCGTAGTTTCTCTACATGCCTTTATCATACCATTATAATCTCACATCAATTTACTAGATGTATTTTTATGTAAATACAACTGTTATTGTCAATAATACAAGTGTTATTGTCGATTCAATATTTAGTTTTAATTTGTCGCTTATTCAGAGCTATAAAACAAAATAAAACGAGGGTAATATCCAGTTAACAGATGATAAGAAATTTGGCAGTTTAGAAGATTTTTATGGATTATTAAATAAAAAAACAAATTTCCCGATTTTTCCTTGTATCACGTGTAATATTTTTGCAGCTCAATTTTCTGAAAATTATTGTTGAAGGATGTAACTAAAATTAACAGATAATTTATGAACTGATTAAGAGTGAAGTTTTTCCTGCTCTTTACTAGCCGAGTGATAACAAAATCAAGGAAAAATAAAAGTAATGTAACGAACAATTTATATAACAGTAAAATATAAACCTGCAAACGGCTAATAGTAAATCAGCTTACGTTATTACTTCCAGTCAAAAGATGATGAATTCTAAATAGACAGAAAAAGAAAAAAAATCGTTAAATCTTAAACCACGAAAACCTATCGAGCCGTTCAAGAGATATAGGAGAAAAAGTCGGAATATTTTTACACTTGTTTTCATTTTCGGCTACCTTTTAGGTCGGAAAATAGTTTGAACTGCTGAAATTCATGGATTCTACAGATTTTATAAGTGAAAAATTTCTGAATAAAACTAATATTGTAAAAATATTTTTAATATAGGATATAATTTTATCCAAACCTTCGTGGTTGTAGTTCCTTCGAATTAGGAATTGCCTCCCTTATTTAAAAAATCTTCTTTCATTTCCAGAATTATCGAGGTTACACAATCGTTTTAGCCAGTACACCAACAAACCATTCGACAAAAAGTAATTAATTTAAAATTAGTTACCTTATCTAAAAGAGGATAAGTTATATAGATAAGGAAAATCACTTTTTGTTTTATCTACAATTTGCAAAGAAAACGTTCTTGAGGGTCAGCTGTTCTCCCAAGATAATACTGACCTAGGTTATCATTTGTTTTTGTTGATGAGACGATCTTTCAATAACAGAAACGAAAATGCATTTTTATTAAAAATATTAATATTACATTTTAAGTTCATTTTTCCCAGTAAAAAAATTGTTACATTATACTTTTCAGTGTATATTAAATTATACTTTTACTTAAATAAGGAAGGGGCGGGCCTTAGGACTGAGTACGATGCTACAATATTCCTAATGATATTTTATATTTTAATTTTTCAATCGCATGAAATATTTTATTGAATGAGCATCTTATTATTGATATTAGTATGTTACTTTAATTATCGCTACCAGTGACGCGGTTGAGATACAAGCGCCGGGAACTCCTGGAGACTTGCTTTTTCCTGCACAAGTGGGACGAGTTCGGTTCGGAGTTCCCCACGCTGAATCTAAATAGGAATGACTGTGTTTAAGATGTTATATTAATTTAAGTTTTTTTTAATTTATTTATTTGAATTTTTTATTTTTCTCTTCTATTTCTTATTTTGTTATAATTTAATTTATATATGATGAATGAGCTTTATGATCCATATTAACATTGTCTAAAATATGACACAATGTAATATTACACAATAAAAAAAAAATTATCGTGAATGTATCAAAATGAAAGTAACATTTTAGGTTTTAAAATGATGTTGATTCCGACCACCTGAACTACAAGGCACGAATATCCGTTGTTTTCAGATCTTCTTCATTTGATTTTTAAATGAACATGTTGGAGGGCATAATATTGGTTCATTTACACAGATGGTCCACGTATGCTCCTGCATAAACCTTCCTTTAATTAAAATTTTAAAATAAGTTTACCAAAATGTTTCCTTTATTTATTTTTTTATATATAGAACAATCAGATAATGTTTTATTGATAAACACTTGTTTTGAATCAATAATAGTCATGAATATGTAAGGTCATATCCTGTAATTGTAGCGGTACAGAAGCCCTTAGTTAATTTATAGTAGCATTAATTTTTTGCTCCTTCCTATTTCACCTTGTGTTAATCTCCTGTTCTTCATACGTTTTTAAGATAGTATAATCCTTAAATTATACTGAAAATTAAATACATTTCCATTGAATTTCCGAGGGAGAATAATTCCGATTTCCAGCCTAAATTAAAATTTTCTTAAGGTTATAAAGGTATTGAACGGGGCTCACTCGGCCTTTTAAACATTAATTAATAACTACATAAAAAATTATGTTATTTAAGGTTGTGAGAATACTCACACTAAACATCTTAGGTATAATATGTATGTGGTATAACATATCTCAAAATACATAACAAACCTTAATAATTAATTAAATTATACTTAATATCGCTAATTTATTTCGTGTTAGACTAGTAGATTTTTGATAATAGTATAGATATTTTCTTTATTTTTATACATAAATAACAATTTTTCATTTTGATGTTTGGTCTTTCAAATATCTAAAATACTTAAACGAATTAATCGAAACCTTAATCATAATTAGAGTTTTGCTTGTCTCTCACAAATTTGAAAAAAATTTCATTTCAATATATAGCTTATGGTAGAGAATAATGCGATGAACCTGTGAGACCCGGTCACTTGAATTTTTTTTAATGGCTTAATCGCAGAAGGAAGATAAATGAGAGATTAATTTTTAAAATATGCAGTACTATATTCAACGATATAAATGTTCTTAGAAGCAAATCAACTTGGCATATCTTCAAAAGGACGAAGGTTGTTCTATTTTTCAAAGTTTGTCCAAAAACTAGATAAATTAAATAGAAGAAGATAGTTGACCGTATGACGTAGATTGTTGGAAGATGGGCGCGTGGCGGTCAATATAGGTATCAAAATAGTAAAAGAAAATAATTTTTGTTAAACGAATAAATAAATATATTATAATAAACAGTGTTCTTTTACAATTTTGATAAGTTTATTGACCACCACCCGGACTATCTTCCTACAATCTAGATAAATTAAAGGAATAAATAGATACATCAAGGTAAATAGCAAAAAAAACCAAAGATAGATGATAGTAGAATGGGCTAAAATGAGTCAAAATTATTAAAATTAACTTTCAAGTAAACAAAAAAGTTTGTTTTGTGAAATCACAGAACTAGTTAAAATTTTAATCATAATCTCAACAGTAATTTTTAGAATTTGAAAGTAAATGTTAAAAATAATTTCCAGAAAACAAAATTATAAGATGAAATGCTTGATCTAATAATGGCCCAGTGTAAGCAGGCATTTCGTAAGCGGACAAGTTGAAATCCCCCAAGGAGCGCTCGGCTTACACTCCTAACGGTGACCCAGTTATTAGAATTGAAATTTAATCCCCATCGCTCCTGTGAAAGGTGATAAAGGAAACCTAAAACCTAACCAGTGAGAAAGATTAATGATTTTAAAATAAATACAACTTATCGCCCACTTAAGCTGTGATACCTTCCATTCCGAATAAAATCTTTATACAATTTAAAAAATCTGATGTAGTGCACACAAAACACAATAATACACTTACTTTGAATTTAAATCGATCCTTGCTCGTTTCGGAACAGATATTTTTATATTATTAACAGTGATAATTTCCTTTACTAATTTTGTAAATGAGCCTTTAAGTTCATAATTTAACTTAAATTTCAAGAGTTTTTTTCAACTATTTTTCACCGCAAAATCTTAACATTTTTCATTAAATGATAGAAATATAAAAACATACAGAAAAAAAATTAGTACCGTAGTAAACCACACTTTATTCCCCAATAATTAAAACTGAAATAAACACATATTTCATTTTCCATTTTGTCTTGTTTTAGCACCGACCAAAATATGTTGCATGAGGTGGCATACTAGTCTCTCCACTTTCTGAACAAATAAATAGAAAATTCTTTCTCCATTCATCTCCTTTAGTTAATCATCAAATATTTTCATATGTCACACTCATGCAACTTTTTATTATTTTTAAAAATGCAAAATGGTCAATTATTTAAAATAAACAAAATTAATTGTACTTTAAAGAAAGATTCGGCAGGTAAGCACTTAATAACTATTTCAATGAGGGTAAGATAGATGTAGCTGATATCAAAGACAGCCCTTATGCCTTTAAGCCCAATTGCAAATTTACCTATTTGAATCAAAATAGTTACGGCCTTTTTGAAGAAAATCGAGAAAATATCTAAAGTTAATAATGTAAAGTAACGTCTGTAACATCCGAGGCATATGCCAGCCTTAAATATGTGATTTTAGGTTCTTACAACATTTTTTTTCCGAGCTTGGCTGAGCTACACACACACACACACTCAGACCATTTTTGAAGACTTTTGTTTTGGACTCAGGGGACCTCAAAACATGTATTTCCGTCGAAAACCAGGATTCGAAATTTTTCAAAAACACTTCCCCGTACTATACACACCATATTTAGGCGAGTAAAAGTAAAAATTAAAATAATCAACGCATGATACAAGAGGCATCTTGAAAGAATTCTCGAAATCAGAACAAATTATATAGGTAACCTATCTTTTAAAATAAGTATATACACCATTAATTATTACAAAAAAAAACGTCTTATAAATAAATATTTAAACATTATTTTGTTTACTTACTCAATATGTTCTAGTTATTAGTTGGGGCAAAATTATCTAAATATAAACTTAAGA
>NW_027112669.1:0-6360 GCF_000696795.3 Halyomorpha halys | reverse complement strand
TAAGTACATTTTTTTGTACATATTTTAACATAATTTCTTTAAAATATTATTCATATAATATATTATAAATACATATTTATGTAACTTCATTTAAATTATAAAATTACTAATTAATTAGTAATTTATATTGTTGAATAATACATAATTTATAAATACATATTTTTTTAAATATTTGACAATTTATTAGTACATATTTCCGATTTTTTAGCACATAACAATCCTATCCCTAGTGGTAAGTATCCACGCCTTTCATAGGTACATATATCTATGATGTCGCCAAGTCTATATTACCAATATTTTCTAAGACATTATAGGGAATAATACAACTCGTTCCATGTGATAAACAGTATCTGGGTCATTCTTCCCTCAGAGCTGTATGTCAATTTTATTAGGCCTGTTGTTAAAGTATATCCCAGTTGCAACACACAGCTATTCGATCAACCACATTATCCAGTCCAATTGAGATGGAAGGTGGAATCTATCCCACGATTTCTCTGGGATATGCTCAAGAGTAGATAGTACGCTGTCCATAATACTTCGTAATTTCTCGAATTTCTCTGTACTTTTTCGACAAAACTGCAAATCCTTGACCAGTATTATAATTAATATTATAACATATCTTTGTAATATTAAATTACTTGTAATTATTTTTCTAACCATTTGACTCCCTAACTTTGGCAGTTCTTCTTATTATAATTTGTTCCTCACTCATACATATTTTAACAACATGATTGTCCACAGCACTTTTCCGTACGATATAAATTATTAGTTCCTTCACGGTTTGTTCCGTGATTTATGTTTTAATTGCTAATTATTATTTTTTTTAAATTTCCATGAATTAGATAAATTCCATCGCTAGAATCTCGTCATTCTTTGCATGCAAATAAAATTATGTATATATTTTTCATCGA
Source organism: Halyomorpha halys (assembly GCF_000696795.3). Classification (NCBI taxonomy): domain Eukaryota; kingdom Metazoa; phylum Arthropoda; class Insecta; order Hemiptera; family Pentatomidae; genus Halyomorpha; species Halyomorpha halys. Next base: position 5,449 of record NW_027112669.1, on the reverse strand, counting down.
TTCCTAATTGTTATTATTTTTGCTCTTAATAAAGAAAGAAAAGACATTATATTTCTATTGTTTTCATTATTCAAACCATTCTTTACGTAAGTAAAATTAGGTAATTGCTGATTATATAAATGAAAACTGTTTGTCGTAGCACCGCAATGGGAGCTACGATACTAATACGTTTTAAAAACCAGATCATAACTTCGTTATATCACTATCACAATCGAATTCAAAATCAATGTTAAATCATTTTACCAGTAAAAGAGAAGACTCTTGTCATACTGTAACGAGATTAGATCAGTAATCTAATGTTACAGTAAATACTCGTAGTATAATTCAATATTTAAGATAATTTATACCACTTTGTTAAAATATTTTAGGATTTTAATAAATAAATTGGATTTTTCATGATTGTCAACGTGCTAAAAGAGCTGTGAAAACTGATTGCTGTTATTGTTTAAAATTTATGTTTATTAAAAAAGCTAATATTTAACTTTACATTCACTATTACGTGAGCAAGGAGTAAATAGTTTATGGATTAAAGGTATATGAGAAATTATACCTAGCACTGCATTCGTTATCCCAAATATCGAATTTAATGAAAAAAATACATGTTTATAAAGTTTGTAAAAATTATAAATAAAAAGTTAATCAAATAACATGGTTTGCTATTTTTGATTAGCCTTTGTTTTAATTAAAAAATATTAAAGAAGTTAGTTGATTTTTGGGATCGGAGATGAACCTAAAATAAATCGCATTGAACTAAAAATTATAGAAAATTCGGGAAACAGGAAAATTATTTCATATTTTATTTATAGCCTGCCAATAATAGCTCTCTGAATTATATATTTAAATTATAAATATATATATCTCACCTCTAGTACTTAAGTTTAAACATAATAATATTTGCTTAAACATAAATATTCTGACACTTGATGCCTGATTTCTTATTAACTGTTATTTGCATGAATTGAATAAATGCCAATATGTAAGACATAAATGCCAATTATTTTATTTTTTTCTATGATAGATTGAATGTAAATTTCATTCATGTCAAGTGTCGATTATTCATGCATTGAGTTGTGCGCTAGGCTCAGATAATATTAGTTCCCGGATGGTCCACATATCAAAGAAATTAAAAACTTGAACTGGAGAGTTCGGTCACAAACTTCGTTTCTCCTCTTCCCCCTCCCTAATTTTGTTTTTAAAAAACAAAAAGATGATTCAGTTGGTTCATTAAAACTTTCAATAACATAGATAAGCAAAAAAAAAACGCAATAAGGGAGAAAACATCGAAGTCCCCAAAAGTCACGTCTCTAACACGACCACCTTAAGGGGATGTAGAGGAATGAAAGACCTTAAAAAAAATAAAATAAAGTAGCAAAGACGGGAAATGAAAGGTACATTAACGCTGATTTAGCTTACATAAAAAATTCAAACCCTCAAACTGACTTTGAAAACTTGAAATCCGCCAAAAAAGAGTAGTTTTGAGGAAAGAGTCCAGCAAAAGGCACTCATCTAACTCTAACTCAACTTACACACAAATTTTCAACTCAATTTAGACCGGTTCAGAAAACATTTAAACAGAATGAAATTTTGACTTAAATTCACCTTCATTTTTATGGTATTGTTCTGTCTAAAAAACAGAACAACAAATCACATTTCAGCTCAACCATAGGAAGCTATGGGATTACTATTTCACCCAATAGAAGGGTGAAAAAATATGTATATATCGTCTGTGTTATGAAAAAAGCCGAATCCTACTGAGGAATATATTTTGTACTTCACCTGGTCTGTGAAATTGTTTTTTTTATTAATATTTTAATATTTTTGAGAACTGTAACTTTCTTGATTATGGTTCACATCGTTAGACTAATCAGTATACGAAAATATCCAATTCGAGAACAGATATAAAATGTTAATAACAATAATCGTCCGATGCCCTTCCATACAGTGCATAATAGGTAATTAAATACAAATTAATTAAAATAAGAATAAATAATTATATAAATTTAATATGTGATGTAATGTGTAAAATAATAAAGAAAATCATTCTTGAAAATAACCATTCACCAGTTATTGTGGTTCGAAAACTGAGAAGAATTGTGGTTATTCTAATCTGAGAATGAATTTTGGCCAGAACAGGTTTGCAGGTTCAGCGCGTTCCAGCCGCTAAGAGGTGTGCAGGGTGCGAAGTGGCACTTAAAAGGTACCTTTTTTTCTGTTGTTTGCTTAAACCTAAGAAACTAGTCCAAAATCCTGAGAGCAGAAAAAAATACGTTATTTCAACCCAATTTTTTATTACTTTAATGAAAATTATACACCGTTAAAAGTTAAAATCGACATCTCTTCCAACCATAGTTATGAAGAATAAAAAAGGAGTGGCTGTTTCAAAATTTAAAAAAAAAATTTTGAGCTCTTTAAAGTACGAAAAAATTGAGCGTTATTTTGAGTTAGAAAAATTTTTACCTAGGCCTTACAGGATGTAAAGTAAATTACTGTAAAAAATAATTTTGAAATAAATGAAGTACACGACTCCTGATGTTCATTCATTTAACTTTATTTTTTTGAGAAAAACCTTAAAGTTTCACTTGTAGCTCCATATTCTTGAAACTACCATTTGAACAACATTATATTATTTAATGTAGAATAAATTTTCTAAAATATGAGCTCTAATAGAACTGATTATGTTCAATAGTTATCGAGATACAGTTTTTTCAAAAAAGAAAATCTTTGAAGCTAACTGAGAAGGAAAAGTAAAAAAAAAATCAATCCATTGGCGTATATTATCAGCTTTAACTTTACATATTGTAAGGACGCATTAGTCTCTGAGTCCCTGGGAAAAAGTTATCTCATCTCACTTTGTGATTATAATAATAACTTTATATATATCGTTACTTATATTATGACTGTCAACCATAGTCAAGGGAATGAAAAATGGAACAAAAAATTAATTTTTCATTTGGAGCTCTATATCTGTAATTCAAACCTACAACATTAAAAATTTAATAAAACTTCATTTAAAGTAGAACTATTTTACTATAATATGGAAACAGCTACTACAACTCCTCAATTGACATCGGTATCTCGTTGGTAGGACAGTAGTTTCCATGATGCCAAAAACAAAATTCTTTTCAAAAACTGTATTTCGGGAACTATTAAACGTAAACAGCTATATTAGGACTCATATTATAGAAAATATACTCTATTTTAAATGGTGTTCTTTTAAGGTTTTTAGTGTTGTTGGTAGTTTTAAAGATACAGAACTCGGCAATAAAAAAAAATCAATTTTTTGTATGTTTTTGAAACAGGTGTCATTTTTATTTACATTAACTATGTTTGGAAGAGTCGTAAGTTTTGATTAGTAACTATACCTAATTTTCATTAAAGTAATAAAAAATTGGGATAAAATAGCTTATTTTTTTTAACACCCAGGCTCTTAGTCTAATACGTCCTAGAGATATGGATACTCGGATGGATAAAGCAGTCAAATTGTGCCACTGGATTCCTTAATTTTTTTTTAACCCGCATAGTTTCAAAGATATCTGAGCACAAATTTCGCTAATTTTGAAAAAAATATTTTTTTAAAACTATCTATGATGTGATGGAACCTTGGATTTGACGATGACAAAGTCACATACTACAAGGTTAGGCTTAGAAACTTTACAGATCTAGATAGCCATCAGCGCTGCTTTCATCCAATGCCACGACAATAGAGCGCACCATCAGAATATAATTGCAAACATAAAGGAAGAACGATCCAGAGCTAATGGCTGAGTGTGATTTAGTAAAGTACTGAGTAGACATCCGGGTCTCCCCTCCGCGAGGGAAAGCGTAGCGGATTCTACTCCCTTCTCCTGTCGCTTCCTATTCTTACATTATAAGTTCGCTAGCTCTTTTTTACTTTTCTTTTTTCGAATTCTCCATTGTTTCCTTTGAAACAGTAGACGAGGTCACTGAAATTTGAAATTATGAATTTACTCGTATGGAGTGTCACACTAATAAGGTTCCAGATTCCATTCAATAAGCTATTTATTTTTTATTATTATTTTGAATTCAGAAAACCAATATTCCTTATTTATCTCTACTTTAACCATCGATTTAAACTACTCTTATTGCTACTGTTGATTCTTAATGTATGTCCATTTTTGGTAATCGTAGATTCCCCGTAAACTTCTAGAAACGACTAAACTCAGAATACGATGCAAAATTGAAGGCCGATCCCGTGAACAACGATTTAACTTCAAAAAAACCTTAATATCACATACGAAATGTATATATATCACTGGGACCAAAAAAACATAAATAATCAGAAAACTAAATTAATTTCAATATAAGAAGATGGTCAGGGTTGTTGTCAAAAAAAGAGCAAATAGTTTAAAACTATTTTAATGTCCAACGTTTTGCCCCACTTTGCAGGGCTTCATCAGGGCTGTTCAAAGCGAACGGTTGAACAGAAGGCAACAATACAACAATGTTCAACCGTTCGCTTTGAACAGCCCTGCAAAGTGGGGCGAAACATCGGACATTAAAATAGTTTTAAACTATTTATTCTTTTTTTGACCGCAACCCTGACCATCTTCTTATATTTAAATCTTTACGGTCAAATATATATACATATATATAAATTAATTTCAGTTAAAAAAATAAAATAATTGTAAATTGCAATAATGCTTCATGTAAAACTAAACGTGCTGTCATTGAAGCTTGGATTTCAAGGTGACAAAGTCACAGACTACAAGCCGGTTGATCAAAACTTCACACCTTAAGATCAAAGCATTTATTAACTAAATTTATAACAACAAACAGGTTTTTGGTAAAAAGGGGGTATTCAACTTACTCCCTTGAAACATATAGAATTGGCACAACACCACTCAAAGCGATTAGTTTCAAAACCTGCTCAATTCACACAAAAAAAAAGAAGCGTTTTAATCTAATATGGAAACAATCATGATTTTTGTTTTTCCTCTCAGCTAAAATCCATCTTTTTTTTAAAAATGGATTGCGATGGTTCCAAAAATAATTACATTAATAATAATGTGAACCGCTACAACCCAGAGAACCATAAAGGGTTCACTGCTTTGAAAGGAAGTACTGTATTTTGAACGCTTATAGAAGGACGTATTTTTTTCAAAATCACGCTCAATTAATTTTTCCCCAATTAAGGATACCCACTTTATAAAGGCTAGGTGGGCCCTCAGAGGGCTCCAGAACCTAGATTTTTGACTCACTGATACACTAAAAGAATAAATAATTATCGGTCACAGTCTAATTCGAACATATGTCCCAGGAGTTTGTAGCACAGCGCCTTACACACTGAACTCTCTGTCCTAATTTTTTTTTTTTTATTTTTTTTTTTTTGATAGATTTATTTATTGATAGATATTACAATCTGCCACACAGTTGTGGGCAATAGGTAATATTGATGAATGATCTCATACATACTAAAATAAAATAAATA
>NW_027112668.1:0-4782 GCF_000696795.3 Halyomorpha halys | reverse complement strand
AAATATATATAGCAAATTGATAAATTATGTGAAAATTAATGTACAATAAATATTAAAAATATATATACAAAAATAATGAAGAAATTAAAAAACATTCTTAGATATAAGAAATAAAAAAGTAGTCTTATTTACACAAAATAATAATTTACATCAATTTTTCGTTGTTTTTAATAGAAGTTCGTATTAAAAAAAAAATCAAACATTCAGAGGATCTTTTATAAATCCTTTAATTTTCGGTTTGTTTAAAAAAGAACAGGCTGAAAATAAAATAAACAAGAGAGAATAATGACTCAGAAATAACTGGAAGAGGAGATATTAAAAGTTTTCAAACTGACTGGGAAAAGTTAACAGTATAAAAAGAAAAAAAAGTTGTTTTTTTCTTTTGTTCTTTCTTTTCTTGAGTTATTTTTTTAATGAATATTTTTACTCCGAGAAATTGAGTAGCCTTATTGTAAATTAGAGGAGACTACTCCGATACGGAATCGCTTTAATAAAGTATCACAGTAACTGTACCGAATTCAGGGGGGTGGGGAAATGTTTAGGGAGAAGAGGGAATGTTTAGGGGGGATTTATTCATGAGGAGGTTATAAGAGCAAAGTTGAATGGACCGGGCTGTTGGTGTCTGTTCTGATTCCACGAACTTTCTTCAATTGTTTTGTTTGAAAAGTTCAATGTTATTTAATTAAACGCAGCGCCACGTTCGCTCTATACGTGACTGTACATTTCCTCATTCATTTTGAATTTATTGCCCTTTTACGAAACATTTGGCAGATCAGAAAGAGCTTTTTGTAATTAATTTAAAAATATTTCCGAGAGATCCGATTTAATTAATTGTTTATTGGTTTCGTTCTTTTAATTAATATCGGAGTTTTTCTTTTAATTTACAGAATTTTTTTATCGTTCTCATTTATAACGAGTTACGGTTTATAACGCTGTTTCATGTGTGAATGAATTTTTTTTAAATTTAATCAAACTCCTTATAATCCCTTCTGTAAGTTTTTCTGCCAACGTTCGCCCCTTAGACCTCAGAACAATAATCTTTTTTACTCTTAAATTATCCATCCACAGTAACAATTCTACTTTAATTTCATATAGTTGAGTTTAATGTTATAGTTACAGATAGTAGCCTCGAATTTAAGGTAGTTGAATGTCCTATAAAGTAGTTTTTATCTTCGTAGGAGTAGTCTTTTTTTTTTTTACCTGCAATACTAGTCAACCAAATATAACATCATTTAAAGGGGAGTAAATTAAATTACTATCGATTTTAGTATCGCGTATCGATTTATTTAACTAAGATAAGAAATCAGAAAAAGTAAAAATAAATCTATACATGCTTTTAAAATCGATAGCATTTTCATATTTTGCATATTTCAAAACATAAAGCGGCCCTAACATGTTAGCAATCAGAATAGTTAAAATAAATCGATACGCGGTCTTAAAATCGATAGCATTTTCATATTCTAGATATCTCAGAACATATAAAGGGAACTTAACATGATAGAAATCAGAAAAGTTAAAATAAATCGATAGTATTTTCATATTCTACTTATTCCAAAACATAAACAGGGATTCTTATATGTTAGAAATCAGGAAAGTTAAAATTAATCTATACGCGATCATATTATATACATATCTATGTATAGCTGTAAGACAAAAAATGTCGTTTTTATACAAATACAAACGTATTCGGATGGTTATCATTTATTTTTTTCGAATAAGAGATTATTTTTCTGTAAAATGGATGAATACAAAAGTATTCATATGGTTATTCGAATTGTTTTGCCCGAATAATTGATTATTCATATAAAATAATGACGAATAAAAAAGTATTCGGATAGTTAATCATATGTTTTTGTACGAATAATTGATTATTCATGTAACATAATGACGAATGAAAAGGTATTCGGATGGTTAATCATATGTTTTTGTACGAATAATTGATTATTCGAGTAGAAAATTCACGAATAAAAAAGCATTCGTCTCTTGTCATTCGAATAATATTTGCCCTACACTGGTTCCTATGTTTTTCATAAATTGAAATTTTTGCACGATTAACAATTCCTGAATTTGTTTTGGCAAATACCATGGATCGGTTATAACATCATTATCCCTTGGCGTGTATTAAAATTTCAAATTCTTCAAACTTTTTCCGTGCAAGAATACGGAGAGCGGAGTAACTCATTGGTAAACATTGTGCTACTAATTCCAAGGACTCCGGCTTTAATTTGATTGTGGCAGATAATTATTCATTCTTTTACTGTAGTTGTGAGTCAACCTTGTAGTCTACCCAGCCTCATTATGTGTGTAGCTTTAATAAAGTAAAAATTCGGCAGTTGAGTGTGATTCTGAACAAATCACCTCGTTGCACAACCTTTAGTCTTGTTCTTGTCCTATGTTCTTGACCCTTCATTGGTTCTATCGGTACAGATTTATTTATCTTTTACACAAAAATATATTATTCCCTTTTAAATTTTTATTAAAATAATTTTTTCACACTAATAAAATGGATGAGAATAAAAAAAAATTAAATTAAAAATAAAACTCATTAGTTTCAAAGGCCTTGGCTTAAATAAGATGAATTGATTTTTTCCCTATCTCTTGAAATTTAATTACTCTCTTTTTGAGAGACATCTCCAGTAACTAAAAGGAAAATCCTTTTATGCCTGAAATCTTTAATTAGTATCCTCATTATTAAAAAAATAATAAAGGAAGATTCAAAATTGCTCCATGTAAACAATAATATTTAAAAATTATATTTAGTCTGTAGGAGAGAAAGAAGTCTAATAGCAATAAAATTGCTTTATTTCAGGTATATAATATAATTCATTCAATGTAAAATCAATTTTATATTTGTTTAATAAGATCCGGTTTGTGCAGTTATAGACCCCTAGTTTTGTGGTTGAGTCAACACGAGGTTCTTATTATTAAACTTTTATACATATAGTTCTGCTGTTCTTTCTCTACTTTCAACTTGTTAATTTACTTATTTTTTTTTGTTGTTGTTCACGGAATATTACGATAATTCAACATGTGGGTAGGTAAAACCCCTAAGTTTTCCGTTATCTACATGTAAAGGTATTCGCCAGTGTTCATAATTCAACAATTGTTTATATAGGGGTATATTTTAGTTATATTGTGGGCATAATGCTTCGGGGTTTTCGTTATTTCCAAGAAAAAATAACGTGGCGCCTAAGGAGTAATTATTTATTGTTTTTTTTTTTTTCCTTTTGCGATTATATTTTTTTTTATTATTATTTTCTTTTAACTCACCCCTTCTCCATTGAGCGTGGGCAATTATAAACGATAAATATATAACTAAGGATAAATCAAAATTTGTGGTTATAAAATGTCACTGCTTATATTGGTTTATGTTATAAAATCATAATAATAAAGTATACTTAAATGTTTAATACACATATATACACAAACGCTTTTATGTTAGCTCTAACATAGCAAAAAAGTAGTGGAACATCCTGGATATTCATTATAAATCATACTTTATCAATCTGTAAATTATTTTTTCAAGGACAGGAGCTTTTTATGTTCCGCGCAATGTAAGAATATGTTGATAATAATCTGGGATAATGTTTTGTTCAACCATAATGGATTGATGGCGAAGATAAAACTTTAGTTGCGGAGATTGAATCGAGTTGCGCCTTATCATCTCAAATAAAGTGAAAAATTAAAACATAGCCTCAGTTGAAACCTTAATTAAGATTTTGTCGGCGATAGCCTGACCCGAATGGCTTGACCTCTGACTTCAATAAATTCACTTTATTATCTTTATCTTTATTTCTTTATTTTATAGAGAACAGTCATTTTATAATTCGTTCAATAAAGAATCAGTTCTAAATAATTCCAAGAGGTTTTCCCTTTAAGCTTGCGAAGCCTTCTAAACTCTTTTTTTTTTTTTTAATCATTTATTGTTATTTACAACTGTATAACATATATACAACAAGTAAATTTGCTGTAGGTGAGATAGTGACATGATATAAACATTTGGAGAATCTACCCATTGATAGAACTCCAATAACATTTCTAGAGGGGAAGATCCCGAGGCTTCTTCTTTTCTGACGCCTAGAAGGATCATTAGGTAATGAAGGAGAAGCCAGGTTAGAAACAAGTGGATTTGGGTGGTTAGGAAGTTTTCCATGGAAGGAATGGTATCAGGTTTTGGCTAAATCGACATTGAGGTCATGATGGATGACTTGATTTGTGACAAAGTAAAGAGCGTTAAGGATTTTACATAGGATTTTGGACTGTAAGAATTGGATTCGGGAGGAATTCGATGGTTTAGTAGGGCCCCAAAGCTCAACTCCGTATGTCCTTATAATAGTCACGTAGTCTTCTAAACTCTACACAAAGTGAATAGCTACTTAGTACATCCTAGAATTTAAAAGTATTATACAATTAAAGCATAGGAAAGTTTAAAACAACGGAAGATAATATGTTATTATCCACAGATCAAGGATTGGCCATTCGCGGCTTCCTCATGTATTCCACATTTAAAGGAACAAACCGACAACAGAATAAAAAAATGCAGTTATTTCACCCCAATTTTTTATTGCTATAGTGAAAACTGTGTATAATTACTAGTCTAAATTGATGAGTCTACCTAGTATTGGTAAGGGGAATAAAAAATGCTGGCTAGTACAGAACGTTATAACAAATTAAATTTTCATTCGTAGTTCTATATCGTTAACACTTATAATAATTATTGCCTAATAATTAGTATAATAAAAATAGCTATAATATAATTACAACCTTGAGGTTAAGAATATC
>NW_027112667.1:2578-5128 GCF_000696795.3 Halyomorpha halys | reverse complement strand
ATCTCTATTTTGTAATTAACTCTAATTTTGTAATTAAATCCTAATTTTGACGCCTGTAAATTATTCTAAAGGGATCAATCCCAAAATAAATAAAGATTATTATTATTAAATATCAATAAATAAATAGTAAAAAAAAATTAAAATAATTTGCATTGAGCGATGCGATGTTAAGCCCTAGAGAATTATTATAGACCAGTCTGGGCCCGAGCAGTCATGAATCACAGATCGTGATTCATCAATGCAACCTCTGCCGGCCATTAACTCCTCCTAGTTAGCATCTGCGAGGAGTCTATAATTTATTAATTAGTTTATTTTTATTTTAATAACTTCACGTTTAGTTTATTTGTTTACTTTTTTAGTCAATGGCTACCCGTCCTTAGAACTATGAGGTAACCATCTGGTGCCGGAGTTGCGAACATAGCAATCGGGGTCAATGGAAAGTCTTAAAGGACATAACGCACGACTATTCCGCACAAGTTAGACCATTTCTATTAGTCTTTTTTTCCCTTTCTTTGTTTATTTAATTTAATTATTTATGAGATTTAATTAATAAATAAATAAAAATCAATTATACTCTTGCAAGGGCGCGTTAAACCCGTTTTTACTTCTTCAATTATTTATTAAATTGAGAAATAATTTTACTTAGTACAAAAATTTATATAGGTGAAGCATCTAAAAATAAAAATAAAATCAATGAAACAACACAACACATACAAAAAAAAAATTAAATAATTTATTTACAACTGTATACAATTATATACAACTAGTAAATTTGCTATTAGATATAAAATAACATGTGGATAATCAACCTATTGATAGAACTACAAATACGTTAATAGAGATGAAGATCTGGGGGCTATCTTCTTTTCAGACGCCTTGATGGATTTATCAGGTATTGGAGTAGAAGCCAGGTTAGAAACAAGTGGGTTCAAGTTGTTGGGAAGTTTAACATGGAAGGATTGGTATCTGGTCCATGCCAAATCGGCAGCATATGGAACATTGAGGTCCTGATGGACGACTTGATTCGTGACAAGGGAGCATTAAGGATTTTATGAAGGATTTTGGACTGTAAGAATTGGATATGAGAGGAATTCGAAGGTTTAGTGAAACCCCTAAGCTCAACTCCGTATATCCAGATTGGCCTTATTACAGTCAACTAGATCAGTCATTTGAAATGGATTGGAAGTTTAGACCGTTTGTATAGTAAGTGCTGCAATAGTCGGAATAGACGAGTAGTTTCCTGTCTTTTCAGTCTTGTAAAAAAACATACAGCTTTGTCAAATCATAGCATTATAAAATAATCACAAATTAAATTTCATGAATTAAAAAAATTTACCGTATAAAAGAGTAGTCAGAGTGGTAGTCAATAGAGGAACAAAATAGTAAAGATTAACTATTTATTGGTAAAAAACGTTTCGTCCCACTTTACTTGAGGTTAAATGAGGACAAGACACAAATGTACTTAGCACCACACACAACTGCGAAGTAAGCCACCGATACTATAAAACAATTAGAGTATAAACAGAAAGAGTGTAAAAATTCATATAAAAAATACAACGCAATAAGCTAAAAAAATATATACATAAATATAAATAAAAAAAAAAATTATACGTGCCCATTTACAAACAAAATAATATAGAAACCGCAGTAAATTTGAAATCTGATTTAAAAAATGTTGCACAAGATTATGTACACATAATAAACAAAAACTATAGACATATAATGAGATTATAAATGTTTATTTGTGCTATTTTAAATAAAAAATATACCTCAAACAGCAATTTACAAAATTTTAAACAATGTAGTAACGCCATATTAGTGTTAAAAACACCACTAATCGAAACATTTATTTAGCGTGGCCAACAATGGAAAACATAAAAATATAATAAAACAAAAGAGTTATAATAAAATAATGTATAAAAGGCCTTTTTAAAAAATAAAATTAGCAAAATAAATTATAAAAAAGATAAAAACAAATTTATAAATATAATATTTATTTCTTACATTATTAATCATTTGTTTATAAAAACATTATAAATATATGTATAGTTTTATTTATTTATTTTTGTGGGTTTTGAGGATCAGTCAATAACAGAACTTTATCTAATCGACGTTTCGTAACTTTACTGTTTGCATAATCCAATCCTACAATGAGAAAAAAAAACAGTTTTTTGGGACAAATCATTTCTTCTACAAATTACATTAAAACTACAAGTACATAATGTAATTTATGATTAACTATTACAATTAAACATTGCTAAATAAAAACATTACATACAATTGTCTATTGCAGTGTGTTCTACATTGTGATCCATTTAAATCCAGATTTGTGCCAAAACTGAATAGGTTTTGAAATAGAGGAAGGTTTGCTTCGGTCTTTCCAACACGTAAACGTTTTTTTCCTAGCAGATAGTCCGTCTATTATTTCTACTTAGTATTGCCTGTTTCTATTTAGAGTTGTCAATTGTGTCTTATCTATTAGGTTAGAGTAACATGAATTTAAATTTTCGGAAAAAAATCGGATGTACAAAATTTAAATTCATGTTACTC
>NW_027112667.1:0-1138 GCF_000696795.3 Halyomorpha halys | reverse complement strand
ACTTTTCCCAGCCAGAAATAAAATTACCTGACTAAAAAAAAAATAATGTAGAAAAAAGAAATGAAAAAAAAAAAAATCTTTTTCCCACAAAGTTCAAAAATATGTATTAATAGATTGTCTCCCCCCGGTCATTTCTGTTTTTTTTCACCCCCTACCTGGTCAATTATGACAGGGGGGAGGATGTGAGGTTATCTGCTCCTATCCAAACCATTTAAACAACTATCCAACTCCCTTGCCTACAATAACCCCAAGATTATTCCTGACTTACGGAAGAGAGTTATCTAAAGATTGCCAACCAATTCTAAACATGGTGGAAGGGTCAGTTTTCATTAGGAAATAAAGGTCGAGCAAGGTTAGCAATGCTATATCCTATTCTAAATAGAAAATCCAAATTAAAACCAAAAACAGCTATTCTTATTTTTAAAACAATTCTCAGGCCACTGCTGATGTATGGCTGTGAAGTCTTAGGAGCGGCATCCAGTACGAAAAAGAAAAAACTACAATCTTTTCAAAATAAAGTCCTAAGAATCGCAGTTAATGCTCCTTGGTTCATAAGAAATAGCCAATTGCATCGGGGGCAAAAGGAGTCGATAGAGCATTCAAGAAACGGTTCATGAAGATCCACTCCTAATTATCAATAGTTAAAGAAGCAAACGACCTACAACCTGGGAAACCCAACCTTAACCCGAAGACTGAAGCCCAGGCTGCTGCACGACATTCTGTGATAAATTGTATATTTATTAATTCTATTATTGACATTATTCCTATTTTAGTTTATTTTTTCTGTTCATCCTTTTTTACAATTATTAACTTGTTGTTTTTCTTTTCTTTTTTATCCATACTTAAGAGGGCAAATGTCGTTATTAATTTTACTTTTCTCTCTTATTAAGAATTATTATTTTTATCTATTTATTTTATTTTAATTTATAACGTTGCATATAGTTAGGTGTGTTTTTGTACGAGACTATACACCCCCCATAATCAATTTTGAAAGAAAAATGCAATTGTTATATCAATAATGTAATTCCCACCAGGACAACCTATTATTAAATAAATGATTAAATAAAAATAAATATTAGATTTTGTATAAAAATGAATGTCCTTTTGTTGTTTACATTAATTTTGAATCAGTTGATTA
>NW_027112666.1:650715-661321 GCF_000696795.3 Halyomorpha halys | reverse complement strand
ATTATCGATAAAGCATATAATTGAAGAATGCTCATCATTTCGTCAAGCCTTCGAAAATAATAAAATTCCTCGTAGAAGAGAATTGGCCCTTAAAGACTCAGCAGAATCCATAGACAAAATAATAAAATTTCTGAAAGAAACTCAACTTTATGCTAAAGTATAATGCACCAATATCGATCAGTGTAAAAAGGAAATAGTCTACATTCAACTATCAAATGTCAAAGACAAGAAGATAAATAAAATAAAAAAGGGTGTAATAACCAAGATGTTGATCGCCCTGAATAAAAATCTAATCTAATCTAATCCTTCAGTAGTACCTCAAATATTTAAAAAGTTGAGTGATGATTTTGGATTAGATTTATAGTTACTTTGATACAAAAAGAAGATGAAATGCATAAATGTAGTGAAAGGATCTTTTCCAGAAAAAAAAAATTATCAGAAAAAATTAGGAGCAATAAAAAAAAAAAAAAATCAACGTTCTAAATAAATTTTAAAGAGCTCCTGAGATGCAGTAAAACATATAAACCATGAAAAAATGGTGGGAATGGCATACAAAAGTAGGGATAACTCATTTCACATATAAATGTTAAAAATTCAATTTGAAAGGTTACAGAGGTTGTGAACCTTTAAACTACGAAAAAAAATTTAAACGAGACGAAATTATGACTGAAATTCGCAACTACTTTTATGGCATTATTCTCCCTAGAAAAAAAATTGACAATTTCAGCTCATTTCACTGAATACGGCCACTTGATATGTTTAAATAAAATATTGCTGCTTTGTTTTAACAATAGCACATCTAACGGAAAAAAAGTTTTGATTTTATTTTGAATTCGATGTGTCCAAAAATGATATAGCAGATTGGGGTTACTTTCTCCAATGGTGTAGTCCTCAGTTTACAAAGAGCTAGTAGGGTTGCCACAAAGTGATCTCAGTTCAATAAAAAATATATATGTTATATATATTTGTAGATTTTTAAGAGCAGTCAATAATAAGACAACTATATTGTGGCAACGTTTCACAACTTTATTGTTTGCATAGTCACTATATTGAAAATAACAGTTTTTTTAGAACAAAGAATTTCTCCAACTAATTATTAATAAACTAAAATATGCATTGTCTAATTTAATTTGACTATTAACATTACTTACAATTTTTTATTACTGTGTGCTCTACATTACTAAGATACAAATAGCACTAGGTTTGTGTCAGAACTGAACATAAGTGAAATGGAGAAAGGTAAATGTGAGTTTACTTAGTTTTTTCCAAAATGCAACCGTTCTTTTTAACAGGTAGTCAGACCATTATTTTTATTTAACATTTTGTTTATTTATATTTAGTTTTATTAATTATGTCTTATGTTTATGAGTTTGAAATAACCTGAATTTAAATTGTGTACATCTGATTTTTTATTGATAGCCTGTATAATTATATTTTTATATATTGATTATTAAATTAAATTTCACTTAAAGTTATTTTTTTCCCTATGTATTATTTAGCTGTATCAAATTTGAATCTATGTGACAGTAGTTTGTTCAGGTTAGTTAGAGTGTATTTGTGTATTTAGAACTTTGTTTCTGAGGTTTTGAGATACAATTAAGTTGTAAATAATATACTTATATTACTGACTGATCCTCAAGAACAACAAAAATACATATCATTAACAGTCAATAAGAAAAGTTACATATATTAACAGCACAAATACAATTTTTTTTAGCAAAATACACTTAAAAAAATCTGGCATCCTTATAGAAGAAAAAGCATTTAGAGACAAGATTTTGTAGATTACTAATAATATATGAAAAATATAATAAAAATTAATTACATTCCGTTATAATCCAAATAAACTAATAAATAGTCACTGGTTTACCCAAGCATGATTAGGAAAAATAAAAATCTGCAATATCTTGTCTTCCAAGGTATTTAGACATCCCTTATTTATATAATGATAATTATAAAATAATAAAACCTTCAAATTATCATTCTTTTTTATATACTTTTAAAACATATTCAGTAAAATAAAAACATATTATTCTTTTCAAAATATTCTGTTCATATAAATTTATGGACCTTTAAGCACATTCTAAAGGTTCTGAAAAGTCACATTAAAATAAATGGTAGGATATAAAACAAACAAAAAACGAGTAGAATAACTTAAAGTATTTCGTCCGAAGAGGACCACTATTTAGCATTTCGAGTATATGATAATTTATGAGAAGAGTTATTTGTTTGCTTGGGAGAACATTTATGCGTCAGCACGACAGATGAGTCTAGTACATTCCTTCTCTGGCCTGAGGAAACCTATTCTCCGAGTTATCGTTAAACAAGAAGCTAATAGTAAATATTTTAGGTAGATTTAAAGAATAATTATTGTAATTTACAAAGATGAATATGACAAATTGGATGAATATTGTAAGAGAAAACCATAATGTTAAAAAAAAATTAAATTAAAAGTTTAAAATTTTTTTAAATGGGTGTCGTACCGTATACAATAATTATCTTCGTTAATAGTAAACCGTAACTACTGAGAGTTCGTTAATTTGTAAACGCAGCTAAGGAACTAGTTCCCCCAACAGTTTCCAATACCAATAAATAGTGAGTGATGCAGAGAAAAGGCGGTCATTTGTGGGCTCGAGGATTCTCAAATCGAAATTGTAAATATTGCATATAGTTTATATTTTACTATATCCTAGTTTTGCTTATGTTCATTTTATTTATTTATTATTTCTTCATGCTCAACCTCGAACCAGATATCATCCCTTCCATTATAAACTCCCTAAACACCCAAACACACTAGTCTCTAACCTTCCTCTTCCATTCCTGACAATCCTCCGAGGCGCTTGAAAAGAAGATGGCCACGAGACCTGCTAATAGAAAACGTCATTACAGTGTTACCAATGTAGTTTCTCTACACGCCTGTGTACTCCATTTTCACTGAGATTAAATTTACTAAATGTATTATAATGTACAATTGTAAATATCAATAAATAAATTTTTAAAAAATCATTTATTCATGTGCATAATTTGACTATGTTCATTTTGTCTATTTTTCATATTTATTTATTTTTTAAATTTTGGTATGTGTTTATTTATCACTATTAATCATTGCCCAAGGTTTTAGCAGATTTTAATATTTATCAATAAATAAAAAATTGAAGAACTAAAAAAAAAATTACGAATAATTGAAAACTAAAATACTCTGATTAAATACTTAAAATTAATTTTGTCCATAACTGAAAAGCTATGAGAATGCTAATTGAATTAAAAGATTTTATATTCCCATTATGAAGGCTAGCATTAATTTTTTCAATTTATAAAAACTAACACAATTTTAAATTTAAAAATAAACTATGCAAGGCACTATGTAAAAAGGACCATTTAAAGATAATCGTTCAAGAAAAATTTCTTTTGTAATATTCCCTAAAACCTCCCAAAGTAAGTTATTTTGTTTAGCTTTGTGATTTAATTGTGAATTAAAAAATCAAAGTACCGTTAGCTAAAAAATTAACAAGTAATAAGCCAATGTATAAAATGATTCGAAATTTCTGTCGAGTTTTGGTGGAATTTGAAACTAGGGGAAAAAAAGATGCAATTTCACGGAAATCCGTTCACTAATAAGATTTATCCGAGATAAGGTTATTACCAAGATGGTATTGGAGGAATTTTCTTAAGCACACATCTATCTGATGAATGTCGTCTGTTCTCAATGACGCTCATGTCAACCCAGATATATCGCAGCTGGTTATGGAGTGCTCGCGCTGAATACTGTCAGAGGCATAACAATGAGACAGAAATTTTCCATCGAGCTCTGGCCATGAGGTTCAATCCATCGGGAGAAAGTAATAATTCAAGCAATAGGTTGCTTCACGAAGACCACTCTAAGCATTATTGGGACGAATCTGTTGTTACGGATTACACTGTGAGTCATATCAGAATGCTTGCGAATGAGGACAGCTTATTGATATTGCAATTTTTAATGAATGATATGATAGTAATAATGAAATCAATCAATAGTATCACACTGTGGGTGTGATAGTAATAACGCTACTTATATTATCTAGCGGAACGCAAGATTAGCTGATTTCTTAATGTTCTACAAGTAGTTCCAATAGATACTACCAGACTAATCGGACAATTTTTACTTTTAGTTGCCTATATACGCTATATATCCATTATAAACTCCCTAACCACCCAAACCCACTAGTTTCTAATCTTGCTTCCTCTTCCATTACTGGCAACCCTCTGAGGCGCCTGAAAAGAAAATGGCATCGTGACCTTATATTGTAAACTGTTTTTAGAGTTCTACTACTCGGTAGTTTCACTACATCCTGTATCATATCATTATGTCATTAAGATCAAATTTACTTGTTGTTTTTTTTATACAGTTGTAAATAGCAATAAATAAATTTAAAAAAAAGCTTAAGACTTTTTTTTGCCAATCCTTTTAAAGAAAATCATTTTTTTTCCTTAGCTCGTATTGGAGCATATTTTTAAATGCATAGACTTGTTCCCCATCATCATAGCTGGGCGTGTTATTGCGAAAGATGTTCAGAAATGAGGTAAGGTGTATTTTCTGTCCAGAATCGGTGTGGTGTCCATCTGCCGAAGTGACGCAGGTTGTCAGGACAGAAATTTCATTTCATGATAATTGTGAAATAAAGTGTTGGCAGCGTGGATTTGATATGACTTATCAATTGATAGAGCTTATCAAAATGGCGGCTGAGCAAACGGCATGTAGCTCTGATTGTGATCTCCGGGAAAAGCCAAACAGTCATCGACCACAATACTAAATATTAATAATAATTATTATATTGTAATATTTGGTTTGGTGTAGATTATAGTTATATAATAAATGGTGTATAGGTAAAGACATTTGTTTGTAGCCAATTTTTATAAAAATGCAAAGTAAACTCCATCACATTACCTTTACCCTTCGTCATAGGCCTGAGGACTATCCTACAATACCATTAAATAATATTCTACTTATTCCTATGGAACAGATCCACTATCCTGGACAGCTACTGGAAAAAACAACTAACAAGAAATTCTCATACAAATCCAAAATTATAGGTAATTGCAGGTCAAATCCTGCTCTAGACCTGTTACAACACTTACTAGACAAGATGCCAATAAAATAGAAAAAAATAATTTACATGATTATAATAAGGCTTATTTGGACTTACGGAGTTGATCTTTGGAGGCTCCACTAAACTATTAGATCCTTCTTATAACCAATCCATACAATTCAAAATCCTTAATACTCCTTTTACTTTGTGACAAAGAATATTAACAATAAAGATTTTAATGTTCTATATGTAGCTGATCTAGTCTGAACCAGATATCAATTCTTAAATAATTAAGTAAATGAACTCGCATACCACTCAAACCTGGCTTCTTCTCCCATTTCAGGTAATCTTAGAAGGTACCAAAAAAGAAGATGGTTCGAGACCTTAAAATGCAGAAATGCTATTGGAGTGCTGCTACCAATGGCTAGTTTCTTCACAAATTTTTCATGTCACAATAGCTTATCATATTAAATTATTGTAATTAGAGCTTGAATAATATTGTAAATTTAAACTTTCATTGAGTCTTTTAGCTAGTTAAAAAAAAAGCCTTATCCAATCATTGTAGCCTCCGGATCTGCATTGCCGATCATTATTGGTTAAAACCATAGATAGGGTTCTAACCATTGATTAAAACCATGCTCTTGGAAGAAATGTCAGTGAGTAAAGAAGGCCCAGTTTATCAAAATTGAAGTTCAGTACTACCAATCTCACCTTCTTAACTCAATCACTAGTCAAGATATTATTTTTTAAAGCTGTCTTCAAGAAAAAACTGTTTACATTTTCTTAAGTAAATTCAAATATACCGTTATAAAGCTGATGAAATAAAGCAACTTTCATGGAATCCTGAAGGTCGTACCACGGAAATTCATTGAATTTCTACCGAGTATTCATAAAAAATATTCATTTTTATTTGTTAACTTACCTTTGATTGCAATGATCTCCGAACGAAGCAATATTTTCCTACAAAATTTATTTTATATCTTAAGGAATTCGTCGTAGATTCCAATATATGCTGATACAAATTGAGAATTGTTCAGTTACTGTAGAAAAATTAAATTTTTTATAACGTTTCGCAGTAAACCATTTGAAAATCATAACTGGACTATGGATTGAAATAGGATTGTGTTACTGCTACACTGAATTTCATTCCTGGTAAACTATTGTGACAACTACACCAATCAATTAAAAACATTTTCTCTCGGAATACTTCAAGTAAATTTAGTACTCGGAATTAGTAAGAAAAGGAGTCTTTTTTAACAGCTAAGTTATTCAGTGGATCTAATTTGTTATATATGTGTGCTAGAGTATGTATATACCTTTTTTAGTTTTTTCTTTATGACCCTCTTCCTCGTCATTTCCGACATATGTATGAGGGTAGGGGGAGGTGGGGGTTAATCGACAGGGTGCCATCTTATTCTAACCATTAAATCAAGTCTTCATCTCGTGGGACCGCCACAATAATAAAAGTCGACCCCCCTCTTACTCTGGTAAGAGGAACTTTTTGGTTTAATTATTTTTTTAAATTTTAATTATATTATTATTCTTCAATCCTGGACAATTTAAAAAAATTATTATGTTATTGTTCTTCATTTCTAATTACACCTCCCGACCATCTTCTCTACATATAAATCAATGGTTAACTATGAACACATTATAAATCGTTTTAAATTACTAAAATAAACCGTCCTTTACACAATGCCAAGTTACATAGAATACCTCTACATAAGTTAAATCCTGATTTCTTTAAATACCAATAAAATGTAAATATATATTTTTTAATTTATTTATTGTTATTTACAACTGTAAACAATTATCTACAACTAGTAAATTTGCTATAAAATATAAAATGACATGATACCAACATGTAGAGAATCTATCCATTGATAGAACTCCAAAAATTTAAATATGAAAATTATTTTAAGTGAAGGTATACTTGTTGGATAATTATAAGTTCACCATAATTTTAATTTACGATCAGCACGTGGCGATCTGTTTCCATTGACAAATGAAAAAAATTAATTCCATTCAATTTCATAGTGTTCCTGTTGATTGAGTGTTATCTTGATAGTAAATTAAAACAATAATGGAATAATCTTGCCAATAATTATTATGCCAATAAATATCCTAACCGCGGTCCTGAACTCGACGATTTTTATATTTATATATCACTATTTTAAACATGAAGACAATGAACTAATTTCGTCTTTCAATGAACTGATTCTAGCTAGCTGAGTTAATTTAGATCAAGGTCAGAATTAACCTAAATGACTCAGAGTTTGCGTAAAGAGGGAGGTAACAAATGCAAAGTGTCTGTAAGTGGAATTGGTTTGTTTGGGGGCGACTGACTCATTAGGCTCCACGTGCCTATGGAATGCCGCTACAACCTAAACGAAGTTCGTAAAGGTTTAATGGAAAGCTTATTGTATAAGCCAATCATATCCGTATTAAATGATAATTATGGAGTTGAGCTTTGGGGCTCTACTAAACCTTCGAATTCCTCTCGTATTCAATCCTTACAATCCAAAACCCTTCGTAAAATCCTAAATGCTCCTTACTTTGTCACAAATAAAATCATACATCAAGACCTTAATGTTCCCTATGTAACCGATCTAGCCCGAACCAGATATCACTCCTTCCATTATAAACTCCCAAACCACTCAAACCCCCTAGTTTCTAATCTTGCATCCTCTTCCATTTCTGACAATCCTCCGAGGAGCCTGAAAAGAAGATGGCCACTAGACCAGCTAATGTAAAATGTCATTAGAGTGCTACCAATGGGTAGTTTCTCTACACGCCTGTAACACTCCAATTTAACTTAGATCAGATTTACTAAATGTATTATAATGTACAGTTGTAAATAGCAATAAATAAATATTAAAAAAATTATAATAACTTTGATATTTGAGTTTTCATATATATTTTATTTTCACACTATTCTTATAGCACATGAGACTGGGAAGCCTGAACACGTTCAAAAGGCATGACATATCGTCGTGAGAATTTGTGAATGTATAGAAAAATATAGGCGTGAGAACCAGAAGTGAGGTCATGTATTAAATAGAATAATCATATTGAGATGAAGTCAATGTTGGTATGGGATTCGCAGTCATACCCAACTGTCCCACGAGAGGCCAACACCCTTGTGGCTTGGACTAACATGAACAAAAGATAGCTTCACTTCTTTCAATAGTCAGATTAACTAATTAGCAATTGTTAGTCAGCTTGACCATAGGGCATCGACCTGTCTGAATATTGTCTAGATGGTTTTAGAATGATCTATACTTTGATATGAGGAGATTGAAGCAAGCGTGGAAGTTGATTCGAGAATTTATTGTAGAGACAAAATCTAAAATTTTCCAACAATTTTGACTAGATCTTTTAACTTAGCGAGGAACCAGAAAAGTACTCGCATATATTTCTTTAAATATCTAAGCTTTATATATCTTGGAAAATTTACCATCCTAAATAGTATTATTGTACTACAATGTCGCATTTTCAAACAGGTTCACAAAGAATTGAAAGTTGTTTCAAGAAAGTATAATAAGGAAAAATCTAAGATTTCTCAACAATTTCCACTGGATTTCTCAACAAATCGAGGGGCTTGAGAGATATTTCCATATATTTCCCCATTATATGACCAGTATGGAAAATTTACTATACTAAATAGTAATTTAGGGTTTATAACATTTACAATGTTGCCATCACATCACGTCGGGGTCACCACTTTAGTGGAGATTTACACAACGAAACATTAACAAATATTAAAACCTTTTTCCAGCCAAAAAGCAAGCATAATAATTTTATTATATGGTGGAGAGGTTTCAAATGGGCTTATAACATTTACAATGTTACCATCACATCATTTATATGCTATTTGCGTATTGCATACATTTTTACGTAAAATTTTGCACATTAAAATATGATGAAAAATTTAATTAATTTTCAATTATTTTTCAATGTATACGAGTTCGAAACCCTTACAAAGCCACATCTTTAGACGTAAGGACTATTATAATATTAGGATAGCTCGATAAACAGCAGTGCTCGCAATAACTAAATGTTTTCAAATTAACATAAATATGTCCCCCTAAGGGAGCTGGAGTAGTGAATATAATCACAATTATAACGCCGTGATAAAGTCTTAACTTCGAACTTTGTTTGGAGAGCCAAGTAATTATTGCTGAGCCTTGATTAAGGGAAATTGAACCCTGATATCCTCTGTGCTATTAAGAAGAGTAGATTAAGACTAAGATGGTTGGGACATGTGGAAAGGATGGAGGCCAGCAGGCTGCCTAAAAGGATGCTAAATGGTGCACCAGGAGGAAAAAGGAAAAGGGGCAGACCCAGGCGTCGGTGGCTGGATGATTTGGAGGACGATTGGAGAGGAATGGGAGTTGATAACTGGAGGATTCTCGCTGGAGACCGCGAGGCATGGGAAAGAATGGTGGCAGAGGCCCAGGTCCTACAAGGACTGTAGCGCCCAACAGTGAGTGAGTGAGTGAGTAAGTGAGTGAATCCAAATATGCAATAAGGAACCAATTCAGTTTATTGAGAGTAATTTTATATCACCGACGTACGACGAGGTTACAATCTCTTAAGGAAGTTGTAACAAAAAGTAATCAGGGAGAACTAACCTTCTCACCTCTCTCCAAATATTCGATCATTGTAGAGTCGAGCATTTTTTGGCTTTGTTATCATACCCTTTTAATATACACTTTTGATGTTGGTAGATATACGACAACGTTAACATCTGGAAATCATGACACTAAAGTAATAAAGGAAATCTAATTAAATTGTAAAATTAGCGGAACCTAGAAATGTGGATGTAGAAAGATCTGAAGAATATTGCTTGATATAAATAATTGTTTTCAAAGAATATTTTTTTGTTCGTTTAACTCCTCTCTAGTCATTTTTAACTAGGGAGGAGTAGATTATTCTGTGGCTAACCAACCTATTCTAATCTGTGTGGGAGGGCCGAGTTTTTATTTTGTAGAATCTCCACAAAATAAAAGTCAACCCGTCTGGACTAAACACGAGGATGCTAAGGTGACCCCTCAACTCAGTAAGCTACAAAGGTCTCATCAAATACTGCTCTTTATGCTATTAGAGAATATTTTTAAGTTAGATAAGATCGGCGCTAATTATTAGATAAAGGAAAGGGAAGATTCTCTCTAATTATTTTTGGAGATACAATCTCTCCGAACCACATATAAATATATAAGGTATCTGCCTAAGGTATGGCAATAAGGAACGTTTGATATGTGTCAATAATTCCGTGTAACTGAAGATCCCGAAAGTATAAGAAAAAAGAATTTATAATTTCTAGCACATGTCTATTGCCAGTGAACAATGATCCTTACATTATATCCCAACCCATCCAATCCCACATCACCACCCTTGAAGAATGGTGCCAAAACTGGAGGATTAAAATAAATTCCAATAAAGCCCACCAAATCACATTAACCCTTCGACATAAACCCATGACCTCTTGCCCTACAATATCCTTTAATAATACCCCACTTATTCCTGTCGAACAGATC
>NW_027112666.1:647306-649135 GCF_000696795.3 Halyomorpha halys | reverse complement strand
TATTTTATTTTTTATTTTAGTATGTATGAGATCATTCATCACTATTGCCCACAACTGTGTGGCAGATTGTAATATCTATCAATAAATAAATCTATCAAAAAAATTCAGAGATATTGGAAATTTTGTTGAGAGGGATAGTTCAGTATCTTCTAAGTTCGTAGAGGACGTTATGGGCAAGCGAGTTAAAGCGTCACGAAAGTAACCTCGAAACTGCATCGGCGTCGGTTCGATTCCGGACTTGGCTGGTTGAATTTTTTTTTCGAGGAGGCCCCGCGCAATGAAAACTCGATCATTCCACTCTGGTCAGAATTGGTTGAAAAATCAAAAGATAATACCCTCTTCCTGTTCGTCAGAAATGGCCAGGAGAGCAAACAACAACAAAATAAGACGGTCTAAGAGACGACTCCTCTCGCAGATTTCAGAATTTTTCTTAGCGTGTCTTTTCCTTGCGTTGTCTATTAAATAAAATAGATTTCATTATTAATCATATCATCATTAATATTAATCATTATTAATTCAAGACGATACTTCACTGGTATACATATATCATTTTCCTGTATTAAACGAATATAATAATAAAGGAGGTTACGAAAAAAAAATTAATTAAGTTGTTGAATTTTAAATTAGTGTACCTCAAAACTAGATTTTAGAGATATTCAACAGTTTAGGAGAAGTTCTATAAAGAATTTGAAAAAGATATATAATGTTTTCGTCTTCTCAATTGCGGTGTTATGATCTTAAGAGATTGTAACTTTGCCGTCGTATGTCGATATGTATATTTTTAAGGTGATAAGAGAGGCTCAATTTGAGAGCACGAGTGGCGGTTCCACCCTGATTTCTAGTTTTAACTAATTTTTTGCATGAAATTAACTTTCTTTAAGTTTTGATAGAGAATATAAACTATTGATAAACTTCAAGCTGAATTACACAAAAATCTAGCTTTAGCAGAAACCATTTTTTCGTTCAAGGTATCTATCAATGGCTTATAAGTTGGAATCGCGTTGCGCAGAAAATAGACGTATACAAATTATTATGTCCTGGCTTTGGCTACCTTATAAATTAAGAAATTTTTTTTTGAAAACATGTTTACGAGCGAGAAGGCGAGGAACAAAAGCTTCACTGATGAAAACGTTGACGGCATTACATTAGCTCTGGCCTTGTACGAATTCTCCTACGTTCAAACAACTTAAATTCCTGACCAAAATTGAAAAAGTATTTATCCCATATACCTCTCGCTTCTATAATAGCATAATATTTTTAGTAATAATTTATATTAATTTGATCGAAAAAAAAATTATAATTAATACTACTTCATACTATAAACAATATGTAGAATGGTATATCATTCTCAAAACGACCATAAGTTATATTTCAAAGAGGTATTAACATTTTTTTGGAAAAAGAATGATATCAACAACTCAAGAGTGCATTAAAAAAAAAATTAACTTTTTTACCTTTTTCTAAAAACTGTTTTAATCCGCATAAATGAAATTATAATTTATAAGAATTTTTTCTGGTATATTAAATCTAAAAAATGGAAGATTTTTTGAATAACTAATATATTAGTTATACACTTCAAATTACACAATAATAAAAAAATTGTGATTAATCGAACTTGAATTTTTTTATTTGAATCTAAATTAAACTTTTTAAAATAGGGTAAAAACTAAACTAGATACTAAATTAAAGTAATTCACTATCCGAATTTTAAATTTTGTTTAAAAATCCTTTTGGTAATTGGTTGCTCTACAGTGTTTCCAGATATACTGGGAAGAATTTTAACCTGACAGGTAAAGTGGATTAATTGAAAAAAAAGCCACCTAATTTAT
>NW_027112666.1:643804-647256 GCF_000696795.3 Halyomorpha halys | reverse complement strand
TTTTTCAGATATACAAGATTTTTCAGAATAGAGTAAAATCTAAAATTAATATATTTTCCTAAAAAATTTTATAATATGTAGTTATAATATACTTCTCATAGAACAGTGTTTTCAGCTTTACAGGGACAAAATTTCGAGCTGACAGTAGAGTGGATTGAAAGAAAAAGGCACCTAATAATAAAAAAGAACAACAAAAAAATAAAAATTACATTTTTTTTTTTACCAAATATTTATATACTTGTACTAAGAAAAGCCTAACTTACATGGTCTTATATGAATATATAAAAATATGAAAGATAAAATTTATGATAAATTTGTAATGAAAAATAAAAAAATATTATTAGTTGATTAATTAAAAAGAAATAAAATTAGACACTGTAGAAGTGGGATGGATGGGCAGGATATAAAGCTTAATGCTATCCTAAATTCTGTGAACTGAGAAACGCTTATGGTAAATTTATCACTCGAATTTTAATAAATTTCAAAAGCATGACGCAGTATTAACTGTTCAATTCAGAAATTAATCTAAAATAGTAATATGGAAAAAATTTAATTTTTTATTAGTTTTTCCATTAGTGGTTTCCTTGGCATTAGCAGATTCTGTTTCATGTGACAGAGTTTATTAATGTAAGGATTCAATACAGTTATGAATATGAGTTCTCTATTAAAATAAAATTTTACAACGAATTCATAACAAAAGGTTGCAGTTTGTAATATCAGGTTATTTCAAAATTTGAATTTTTTACTTTTCACATATGAGTTAAAATACAACAATTAAAAAAAATTAACTTATCTATATGAGATGCTCCCCATAATTTTTTTTTAATAATGATTTTAAAAATTCGTATATATTTACTCTTCATAGAAAACTCATCATATAAGTATTAAACACAGAGCATCCTACTAAAATAGATAACCTATAACATATTTGCACAATCACATAGAGAAATCAAAATGTACATAAAACTTCATGTTATTTACATTAAAGAAATAAAATTAATCATGTACAGGAAGAACGATCTAGCCACTATCAACATTTTAAAACTGAATTTGACTCATTTATTTTATAATTGTGATAGCCAATCACAAGGAAATCTCAACTACAAGAGGTTACTTGTAAATCTATTTTAAATTATTACTTAAATTTAACAATAGTATGCTGTTATTCTTAGTTTGGTCTGAGAGCTGATTTTATTTATATATGAGAATAACGTATTTCACTCAATGGTATAGATAGGTAGAGCTTCAATAAAATTTACAATACACACAAAGCAATTTATCTTATAAAATTTTGATTTATTAGTTTCTATTTCACTTAGCGAAAGCGTGGAAGATGGATTAAATTGTTATATGACTTTAAGCAGCTACCGTGTTAAAACACATCTTAAAATAAAGAAATTATTTACCCGTTGTCAGTGGCGAAATATACTTTTTTTTTTAGCCGTGATCCGGGCATGTCAACTTGCCGATGACGGACGATAAACTAATCTTCTAGGGGAAGGTGAAGGTCTCCTAGATCCTAGAGCTGTGATGGCAGCGCATCTTAGAGATCCGCGCCACATCTCAAAAGTGATAGAGATTACATCCTAAGGCGGTCATTCCAAATGGAACGATGGAACGAAGAAGTGGAAATAAGGCGATTTTAAGAACCATGCTGGCTTTCACTACTACATCGTTCCATTTTTTAACCAATAGTTAGTTACTGATTCATGTTCAAGTATAAAACAGTATAGTCAAGTAGTTAAGTCAGTAAAAGTATAGTCAATAATTTTATTAGTTTCAATCAAAATTACTAAGACTGATCAGTAGCGCTCCCCCCTACATCAGTAAGAAGAACTTACACAAATACTTACGAACTCCCTACGTACAAACAACCATTAAATCATTATATAAACGGTTTCACGACGCACTTCCAACACACACTAACCCTCTAATTCAAGGAATATCAACACGAGAATTACCAGATACGAGACGACGTTTACGAAGGAGCTGGAATAGGGACCTCTTAAATTGATTTTTAAATTTCAATTTTAATGGAGAGGCATCATTGGATGAACTTAACCTTCATGCCTTCATGACTTTTTTTTTTTATTATTTTTTTTCTCTCTCTCTCTCTACATCTCATTCGCTGGTTGTAAAAATACTTTTACAGTTGTGAATAAACTAAATAAAGTCAAAAAAACAAAAAAAAAATTTTTTAATATATTTTTAAAACGATTCTCAGGCCACTGCTGATGTATGGCTGCGAAATTTGGAGAGCGGTATTCTTTACGATTTACGTTTTAAAAGGAAAAAGAAAATTACAATCAATTCAAAATAAAGTCATAAGAATCGCAGTGGATGCTCCTTGGTTTATAATAAATAGCCAATTGCATCTGGAATCAGAAATGGAGTCAATACAGCATTACATCACTAAACGGTAAGTTCCACTCCCATTTACCGACAGACAAAGGAGTGGCCTACAACTTGGGAACCCAACCTCAACCCGAAGACTGAAGCTCAGGCTGCTGCAGGACATTTTGTAATAAATTCTATTATTCACATTACTTCTATTTTATTTTTTTCCCTCTTTGTATTTTTATCAAATTAGCTTGTTATTTTTTTTTTTTATCCATCAAAGGGAAATTGTTTGTTTTGTTAGGTCTACGAATGTCGTTATTTTTGTTATTAATTTTACTTTTTCTCTTTTATTAAGAAGTATTATTTTTGTCTATTTATTTTACTTATAATGTTGTATATTTAGGAGTGTCTTTTGTAGGAGACTATATATCCCCCTAAATCAATTGTTTAAAAAAAAAAAAAAAATGTAATCGGTTATATCAACAATGTAAGGCCCACCATCCATTTAAAAAAATATCCTAACACTCCTCACTTCTTTATTTATATGTATATTTGGACGTTTCAGAAAAACTATTTATCTTCGTTATTTTATGTCTTATAACTCTGTCACTTTAAGGGATTTTTTACCAGTTATAAAATAATAAATAATTAATAGTTCTATATTACTGTAGAACAGCCTATGAGTAACTTAGCTGACAAGACATTTAAATTGAAAGTCTCCAATAAACAAAGACCATTATTAATAAAATATTTTCTGAGTTATGAGACATCAAATAATGACTAATAAAGGAATGAGAAGAATTAATGATTTGACTTGAAAATAAATAATAAAATTATATAGCTTTAGCCAAAGGTTAAATAATGAAGGTTTGAATTCAGATGTGGCAGATAATTATTTTCTGTTTCATTATAGCTCTGGGAATTAAAAGCCCTTTTGGGACAACCCGTTCTTATGAAGTAAGTGCCCTTAATTGGATAAAAATCTGGAAGTAGAGCATGATTCTGTGATTAAATCACCTCCTTGCAGAACCGTTGGTATATTGACTACTTCCTTACAAAGTACAGCACCTCCGAGCCTCATCGGTTTGTATCGGTAAAGAATTTTATATATA
>NW_027112666.1:639916-643544 GCF_000696795.3 Halyomorpha halys | reverse complement strand
ATATATACGGTACTAATCTAATCTAACCATGCTTGCGGATCAAGTTTTCATTCCCTGGGACCGCCTCAGAAGTAAAAGTCGAAAGATAACAATGGCCTGTCCTATGAAATGGGATTTGAAGAGAAAGAGCACTCCAGGGTATTTACGATTTCCTGGTTGTCTTTAGTTACTAATTAAATTCTTTCATAGTTCATATTTATTAATATTAACAATTTGAGATGGTCGATTATTTCTAAAAGAATAAATTAATTATTTTTCACAAGATTTTTATTTTTTTTTAATTCGTAATTTAAACTCTGTTAGACCATTTCAATGAGGATATGATAATAAAAACCACTTAATTGTGCCCAGATATACCGGGTTTAATTAAAATCTTAAGAGCCATTTTCGAGAAAATCCTTAAGTTAAAATCGATTATATGAAGTGGCGCTTTCCGTTAGTCGATATCAACGAAAAATTAGCCGCAACACCATAGGCATATTCCTATACAAGGAAGTCTCAAGTTTTGTCTGGTAAATGTTTTAAGTTTCAAGTTTAAAGAAACTGCAAGTTGTGTCAGTCCTGTGTAAGGAACGCATTCCATCGTTTGCCAAGGTGAAGTCCTAGCCTTCGGATCTGTTTATATGGGTACTGAGAATATTATTTCAGTAGGGCAAGAACATTAGAGGTTTTATTACAGAGAACATCATTGAGCAAGTGTAAAAGTGACTAAGTAGACTTGTAGGTTTTATTCCTAATAATAGTAAAAAAAAATTAACTTAATTAAAATTAAATTGCAAGATATTCACAAAATTATAGTTATCCCGGTGGATTATACGATCCACACAAAGATTGCAGTCTTGTGTAACGTATAGTTTGAACAACAATGCTTAAGGTTTGTGATGTGTGAGTGAAGATTTTGGGACCTAAAAATTTGGTCATTTGTTCATTAAAACAACATACATGTCACCTACGTATACAAGAAGTTAGAAGACAGCACGTAACATATATACCCTAGGTGTAATGCATATTAATTGTGACAAGAATACTATATCAGGTTATAATAGTCTATAAGATTTATAGACTATAAAAAACTATAAAAAAGTTAATTGCATGCATAAAGTTTACCTGATAGTAACTGCAAGGAGTACGATGATGACGGCAACGAAGAGCATGGCGATGAGAACGCCGCAAAGTATGTACATTCCTTCATTAGGGTCATCTGGAAAAACAAAACAAAAAAACATTAGTATATTTACTAAACATATCATAAAATTATATATATTATTTATTCATTAATTGAAGGATTTGATCAAATAACAGTCCTTGTATATTTGTTATATGTGGTACCTACATACAATGACAGCTGTCTTAGGCACTAACTTCGTATAAACTTTGACATTTAGGATCTTCTTAATAGTTGGTAGTAATATAAGATTATAGGGGAACCACATGACAGCTAACTTTCACATATACCAACCTTGTATAATGCAACTTTGGTTTGATAGTGGCGTTTCTAACATTTTTTTTTTTAATTTAACATTAAATATTATATTGTAGAAGAAGTTAGTTTTTTATAACCCTACTAACTCCAGGACATTCCTTAGGATGACCTTAGTAGAGAAACCAGTCTACGATACTATCTCTTGAATAATTTCAATTCAAAATAAAATCTAAACTTTTTTTTAGTCAACTAAGCTACTATCAAGACAATGCAACGAGATAATAATTATTATTTTATTTTTTAATAATTATCATTTTATTCATTTTTTAATTTATTTTTATTTTAGAATTTCATAATTGAATAATTACTTTTATCACTAGAGATGAACTGATCTAGGTTATAAATTAATGTAGCCTCCACAACGGCCTAATGGTCAAAATTGTAATTAATAAATTTCACTTAAGTACGTCATTTTATTATGTGCTATTTTGGCACAGACCGATAGACATTATCTGGTCGGACCATATTTGATTTAATTTTCTAAATATTAAAATAAAAAATTAATATATAAAATATTCTAAAAATAATTTTGTGTCCTAATTTGTTTGTTGCTCTCGGTGTTAAATTTTTATATATTTTTTTTGTATATTATAAACTTTATATACAATTTAAATTTGGCAATTACCTATCGTTCAAATATTATTATATTCATAAGTAGGACAAGAATTTTTGCGGAATATTTTTATCGGTAAAACGCGCTACATTTTTGTGATTGGGAAAAAAAAATGAGATGTCTATATATCTAGAAAGAATTAAAAAAAAAAAATTGTCCTTAAAACTATCTGTAAATAGTATTTTTTTCTTAATATTATTTAAAAAAGAAGATAGTATCATCTCTTGAATAATTCCAATTCAAAATAAAATCTAAACTTTTTTTTGTCAACTAAGCCACTAATCAAGACAATGCAACGAGATAAATCATAAACAAATATGTTTCCTGTTTCTTATTTGCCTATAATGACAGTTGTTTGTTGTATTAAATGATCAGTTGTTATCATCAACTCACTAACTTGAATTATTAGTGAGGTTAGATTCATTATCAACGAGTAAGCACTACCATACTCCAGCTTTTGTTATATTATTTGCATGACTGATATATTTTAGGTAGAAATCGGACATTAAGTACGCTTGTGTCATCTATAATCTTTCTCCTTATGTATATATCGTATATGGACCGCATACGATATCGAGTTGAAAATCATTGACTCGACAGTCTTGATGAAGCCCAACAAAATGGACCGAAAAGTAGGCAAATAAATAATTATTAACTAATTACTAATTATTAAATCATTATGAATCATAAATTATCCTAACTTATTTATAATATCACAACCAAAGTGATTAAAAAGCTATAGGTTATTCTGCCATATTTCTGCTTTATTTATATTAACCTATAAAATATAATTAAATTATGGAAACACTATGCACCAATTAATTAACTTCCATCATAATGTGCTAAATTACTATTTTTATCCACTATTTCACTTATTATTATTCAATTTAAATTATTTATTACAATCCTATCGATCACTTTATCAACAATGCATTGTTTAACCAAACTCACATACCAGTTTTGGCATATTCTGATTATATTTCCAATTTCATTTTAGTTTATTTAATTATTTATTTTCGCATTGTAACACCAACTGAATTTAGCTATTAACTATTTATAAACATTTCGATCACAAATTAATTTTGCTTAAAATTTCAGCATAACGGCTCCAGTTTCTAGTGTCGCATTTGCAATTAACCGTATAATTAATATTTTTCGATATATAAATAGCTTCTAGCATTTTTCTTTTGAAGGTATTATTCTCTTTATGTAAAATCATTTTATTTTCTAAATCAAAAATATGTTTATTTTTGGATACATGCAATTAAATATTGTAAATTTAATAAAATTAGAATAAGTGAAATAGGGAATTAAACACAATATAATGACAGTTGAATGATTGGTGCATAGTGTGTCCCTAATTTAATTATGTTTTATAGGTTAATTAAATATGATATATTTTGGCAAACGTAAAATAGCCTGCAATATTTTAATGACATTGTTACGTGTGATATTATAAATAAGGTAGAAATAAATTATCTATAAATTCATAATGCTTTTTTTTTTTTTTTTTTTTTTAAGAACTAAGCACC
>NW_027112666.1:634080-639155 GCF_000696795.3 Halyomorpha halys | reverse complement strand
TGTGTCATCGGCATACGTGGTGAGGATTGTGTTAGGATGGGTTGGAATGTCAGCTGTGAAAACTGTATATAGGATAGGCATAATGCTTTTAAAAACGTTTTCTAATGATTAGATTGCAATTGCAATTGTTAATTATAAGAAAATACAACTTTGGAGCTATATGAATATTTTTTATCCCAATTGATAAAGTATATTGTTTTATTTATTACATTCGAATTATAACCTTGTTCTAAGTTGTAAATTACAAACAGTGACATTTAAAATTTAACATCTATAAATCATATATATGTCTTGATATAATTTAATATTGTTGACTTACAAGAAATATGGATGATTAAAGTCAGCAGATGGTTATTGATAAACATAAATAATGTTTATTAATTCTGATTTATACATAAAAGTTTTAAAAAATATATGTAATCTTATATTTAAGAGATCTGATTTATGTCTCAATTAAGTAAATAAATAAAACTTAAACAAGAAATATTTGACTGGGTACTTTCTTACTTGTACGATTCTTAATATATGATTTTGATTTATCAAATGAGCATATCAGTGTGTATTTGTTTCTTTAAAAAAATATTTCCACATAATTATTCATTGTATTACCATTAAAATAAGCTATATATGTGTGTTTAGTTATAAATACTAATAGATCCTTATTTTTATCGTATTCTTGTATATATTATATTATCTCACTAATTTTAAATTTGCAACACTATTATTCACTTCAAAGTCCATTCAATTATTTTTATTATAATTATTATTTTTTTAATAATTATTATTTTATTTTTTAATAATTATCATTTTATTAATTTTTTAATTTATTTTTATGTTAGAATTTCTTAATTGAATAATTAATTTTATCACTAAAGATGAACTGATTTAGGTTATAAATTGTTGTAGCCTCCACAACGCCCTAATGGTCAAAATTGTAATTATTAAATTTCACTTATGTTTATCATTTTTAAGTCCTATTTTAGCACAGACCAATAGATGTTGTCATCTGGTCGGGCCATATTTGATTTAATTTTCTAAATATTAAAATAAAAAATTAATATACAAAATATTCTAAAAATAATTTTGTGACCTCATTTTTTTGTTGCTCTTGGTGTTTAATTTTTTATATATTGTTTTTGTATATTATAAACTTTATATACAATTTAAATTATGTAAAATTTGTCAATTACCTATTGTTCAAATATTATTATATTCATAAGTAGGACAAGAATTTTTGCGGAATATTTTTATCGGTAAAACGCACTACATTTTTGTGATTGAGAAAAAAAATGATAAGTCTATATATCCTAGAAATAATTTAAATAATAAGTTTTTTTTCCTTAAAAACTATCTGTAAATAGTATTTTTTTCTTAATATTATTTAAAATATAAGATAATATCATTATTATTGAGAAACACAAAAGGTTAATTTTCGTGTTATATTTGTTTAAGTTTCAACGTTTATTAAAATATTACTATCAAAATCCGATATCATCCGAAATCGCTCGGAAAATCAGAGGTTTGCTTTAAAGTCAAAAGGATAATTTTTTCTAAATTAAAAAAATTTATCATTATAATAATTTTCGTCCATGTACCAAATATTTCAATACTCGTGGCACTTTGAACCACAACCATGTAAGATCTACAGAGATGAAGAACCGTCTTACCAGTGTTTTATCTTTCTATAAAGATCTTTCTTTCAATACGCCAAACTTTATTGTTCATTCCAAGACTGACTGAAATTACTGGTCGTAATTACACTGGCTCCGTTTAATTGTGAATTATTTCTGTTGCTGCTAACACTATCTAGCGGCGGCTGAAGGAATCAATACAAACACGTGTGTGGTTCAAGGAATGGGCAGATAGGGGCAGTCAATTGAACAGAGGCTTAGGTTCAACGCGTAGTTGGAAGAGGTCAAATGTGCAATATTGTAAACAAAGACAAAAAAAAAAATATATATACATAATTAAAAGATTTCTACCTATCTATATCTAATAATAATTAAGGTTCATTTAAACAGAAATAATACTATTGATAAAAAATTTGAATATTTTTTATATACAAGATATAGAAATCAATACGAACAACTAATTTTAATTTTAAATAAAGGTTGAACGATGCCGTGCAAAACTGTTTCATGCGCGATTTAAGTGAGAAAGAAAATATGCCACGTAAAATGGTTCATGCAGTTTATATCAATATTTATTTTTACTTATTCTTACTATTTCAACATTGAGATACAACGTTACTGTACCTAGGGACTAAGAAATCGACGAAAATTGAATTATTTAAATTTTGTTATTATTTTATTGGTTAATAAAATACGATAGTCAATGAAAATAATACGATTGCTACATATTTATTGTAGCAATTTAATGCCACACTAGAAATATAATAAATCATTAATAAATAACATTTTAACATACTTGTAGATTGAAAATCTTTGTGATGACAAAATGCATCGAGATTTTTAAGGGTTCATAAGGACTATATTGCAAAAAAAAAATTAAATCCTGTATGTAAGTCATTCTGTCTTAAATTTTTATTGTTTATTTTATTCTCCTCCTTTGAACTATTTGTTAATTTATCTTCTATAATTATCTTTTAAATGTTCTTTTCTTATGATTAATAATGAATCTTTTTTTCTTTTTTCTTATATACATATTATTTACTGTTTTATTATTATAAATTAGGTTATTTTTAATTTATCGATTTTTAAAATTAAATCCTTCCAATTACTAAGGATAGAAATAATGTTACAAATACATTGAAATTTCATACATATAAGTAATAATTTCTCAATCATACACCACAAACAAGTTAATATAAAACATAAAAAATAAACTTTGTCTGCGACTACCGAAGAACGTGTACCCTGTTTCAGATGAACCGTTAAGAACTTTTCCCAATTGGTCTCCCCACCCCTAAAATCAATATGTCAGTATCATTTAACAATTTCATTAATGACGAAGTAGATGAAAACTATTTTAGAAAAAGAATCCAAACTTCTCATGAGTTTTTATTCTAGTTCAAATCATTCGGTAAAATGTCTGCGAAGTTACATTATATCCAGACACATGTGGGAAGGGGGAGGTTGTTGCACTAAGAATAACAATATGGCCTTCAGAATATTTTAACTTTGAAAATATAAATCATGAATTTCTCATCGTATAAAAAGGAACTTCTTATCTTCCATATAGAAATCAAAGATATTGTTTTTATAATATTGATATTTTTGTAAAATATTTATAGCAAAGAAAAAAAAACAAGAATGAAACAAACAGAATGTTGAATAATTGCATTATAAATAAACATATGTATTTATGATGAGTTTTACATTCTGTTGACGTATATTCATCGACGTACCTAGGAAACGGTATAATTTTTTTTCTCCTTAAGAATGAACATCATGAGCCAAATTACTTAAATCTTAATAACATTTTAAAAATAAAGCTAAACTTCCTAAACACTGTTTTTTTTTTTTTTAAACGAGAAAATTTATTGTAAGGGTACCCTCAGAGAAAGGAAGTCGTTTAATCCGTCAAACTTGTCTAGTAAATGGGGCCTCCAAATTCATTAATCTGAGTTTACATCAGAAATTAGAGATTAAGATTTAATACCTCAAAAATATAACATACGTATCTGAAAAGTAAATTTCGAGAATCCTAAGAAAATTATATCATTTCGGAATTTCTTTTTTTTTTAAATTTATTTAATACCAAATCAGGTGGTCCTTACATAAATATATATATATTTTTTAAACAATTGATTATGGACTTCAAATAAAAAAAAAAATGTAGTCAAGAAAAAGACGAAGAGAAATAAATATAAAATAAAATTTTAGAGAGCCAATAACAGAACTGATAAATATAAAACATATAATAGGATGTCCTGCAGCAGTCTGGGCTTCAGTCTTCGGGTTGTGGTTGGGTTTCCCAAGTTATAGGTAACTGGGAGTGGAACTTCATAAACCTTTTTTTTTATGTAATCCTCTATTGTGAATTTTCTTTATTTTGACGTCAAACATGAGAGATTCTGTAGTAAGTTGATTATACGACATAGACCAAAATTCAAGCTTCTATAAAAGCTTTACAATGTGTACAAAAGCGTTCTTGTGGATTTGAACAAGTCAGTTTGCGACTAATTCCAAATAGTTTTAAAGGTAACGTTTTAATAAAGCATTTCAAAAGTTAGAACTCAACAAAATATTACAAGAAAAAGACATTATATACAAGAAATTCCGAAACATCTCTTTCAACCATGTCCTGCTTGTGAATGTTTTAATATTTGAACAATTGCTAATTGTAAGATTTTGCATCTTTTTACGGTTTATATGCAAATTATAATATTGAAGGAACAGGAAAAATTAAATATATTACAACAATTGGACAAATAAAGTAACAAACAAACACGATCACAAAATTATTTTTAGAATATTTTAGGTGTTGTTTTACTTATCCTTGACATTGATCGCATCTTTTATAACATAAAATTCCATTATTTATATTTAAGAACCATCTGTTGGCTCTTTTCCCATATTTCTTACAATTAAACTGTAATAAAATTATATTAAGAGGTTTATAAGATTTATAGATGTTGGCTTTTAAACGTCATTTCTTGTAATTTAAAACTAAAAAGAAGGTTATAAAAAAAAAAGTTGAAATCTTTTATAGAAGTGAAGCCTTTAGACGGAGAGCATTAAATGAAGGATAAACATAAGACATAAAACAAATTAAAATGTGAATTTATCTTAATAATAATAATTAGCTATGATCTATCAAGAAGGTTTTTTCTTTCCTACATTTTTTCGAACTGTCTTGGAAACAGTTCAAAAGCCTCCGGAATCAAAAGTTATTTCAGAAATCGCGTTTTCTACTATTGCATTAAACGGTGAAAATATATCTTGTCACTCTTCACAATTTCATTCATGAAATTTTATATAAATTCCTTTTTAAATAGAGGAAAAAAATAACAGAATTAATTAATTAAATTATAAATTAATGATAAAGAAGTGGTTAGGCTAGATATAAAAACTTTTCGATAGTTATTAAATATTTATTTTTATTATTTATTT
>NW_027112666.1:627663-632250 GCF_000696795.3 Halyomorpha halys | reverse complement strand
TACCAATGGGTAGTTTCTCTACACGCCTGTAACACTCCAATTTAACTTAGATCAGATTTACTAAATGTATTATAATGTACAGTTGTAAATAGCAATAAGTAAATATTAAAAAAAAATTTCAGATGCTATAAAAATTTATATTTTAGGGTATCTCCAGTTAAGAATAACGAACATTAACTTTGTTTCTGCCAAGATTACAACAAATTTAACAAAGCAGTGTACAAATGAGAGCGATCGGGAGAGATCGAACACTCTCGGCTGCCTCTGATTTACTAGTCTCTAAACTAAAGTAAAGAAAATTTATCCATTTTTTTCTATTTAAATAATCATAAAATTCTTTCATAGTTTATATTTATACATTTTTTGTTACTGTTAACAATTCAAAATGCCTAATTATCTTAAATAAACACTTAATTTTATCGAAAACATTGTAATAACATCCTTGGCATATACCCATCTCACAAATATCTAATGTAAGTTTCAATTATGTGTATTAACGTCGATAACTTGAATTCGAAACTTAGCACGATCAAAAGACTTTCCCTTACTATATATTCCATATATCGGTAAGTGAAAAAATCTTCAAAAGTAACTTATTAAAAGAAGAACTTGAAGTAAGAATCTAGCAAGCCACTTGATGTTAATTTTTTTAGCAATCCTTATTAAATGTTTGATTTAGTTCATACTCCATAATATCAAGCTGTTGAAATTAAGGTGTTAAACAAACTAATATAAAAAGAGCATTCTTTTAAAATAAAGCTTAGTCATTTTTAAGACTAAGTTTAAGATACGGTTTGAAGCATACCATGCTAAATTCCAAGTCCATCCGGAAATGTCAGATTTCTGAAATCGCTAAAATTACATGACCTATACCCTAATACTTGCTCATACAAACCATTTATCAATACATAGTGACCCGGAAAGAAACTCCAGTTTTCTTATAAGTTCATGTTTTTAAAGTCTATTGAATCGGAAAAAGTATGTTTTTTAAATTCCGTCAATTTCCCCTATTTCTAAGAACTATCTTTCTCCTCAGCTTTCTAAGTAACTTTACCGCTTATCACTTTCGAAGTAACTTCACGGCTATGTAGCGTTTCGTTCCTTGAACTTTCTGCTTAATTTGCTGTTGTTGAGGAATTCAGCGTTGATAGGTTTCTAAATCAGCTGGAAATATAAGCGTAAAGGTAATTCTGCAATTACATGGAACATTTTGATTTTCACAATTAAAAAGTATTTTTTGTTAATATCGTTCTTATAAGATAGGATTTTGCTTCCTCGCTACCGGAACATTGTATCCATGCAAGAAACGAAAACAAAAATTATTTATTCGGGGTCAAATATTTTCATAGAAAATTTACAATTCATGGAACAAATTCGGTCCAGTATCTTCCTGTCGGTCTGTAGACAAATTTGTGTTCGAACATAAAGTCATTTACGAAATCAATTAAGAAGGAAGTTTAGGAGGAATTTTCGACGTTCACCCAAAGCATTATCTATAGGCCATATTAGGACCAGGGGTCCCAATTATGGACTAAACATTCAACTTTATTTTGTTACCAAAGATATATTAAAATTAAATATCAACTGGATTCACATTATAAATTAAAAAAAAAAATTATTTCAGAAAGCATTACTATCATAATAATAAATTTAGGAGGTTACTCTCTATGAGCCCTTCATGCATATAAAAGTGAAAACAGACCTCCTCAAATTCGGTCCAGTATCTTTCTGTAGTCGAATTTTTGTTCCAACATAAACGACTTAACCACCGATTTAATATTTCTGAAATCTTTAGGAACTGTGCGAATCAATCACTGATCGGTATCTTGTTGACTCTATAACGATTTTATTATATTTCATCACTTAGTTTTTGCTACTACATCTCGACAAACGACTGATCGACTGACATGGAATCCTCATACAAGACTAAAAAGACAAGAAACTGCTCGTAGATTCCGACTATTGCAACATTTACTAGACAAACGGTCTAAATTGCCAATCCATTACAAAAGACTGATCTACCATACATGACTATTATAAGGCCTATCTGGACATACGGAGTTGAGCTTTGGGGCTCCACTAAACCATCAAATTCCTCCAGAATCCAATCCTTACAGTCCAAAATCCTTAATGCTCCTTACTTTGTTACAAATCAAGTCATCCATCAGGACCTCAATATTCCATATGTTGCCGATTTTGCCAGAACCAGATACCGTTCCTTCCATAATAAACTTCTCAACCACCCAAATCCAGTTGTTTCTAACCTGGCTTCTCCTTCATTACCTAATAATCCTCCTAGGCGTCTGAAAAGAAGATGGCCTCGAGATCTTCTTCTCTAGAAATGTTATTGGAGTTCTATCAGTGGGTAGATTCTCCACATGTTTTTATCATGTTACTATGTCACCTACAGCAAATTTACTTGTTGTATATATGTGTATACAGTTGTAAATATCAATAAATAAATTATTAAAAAAAAAAGAAAAAAGTTTTTGCTACGTATACCCAAACCGGCGAACAGTTGAAGGGAAGTTGAGAGTTAATGTGAAATAGTTCTAGTATCATTTTTATCAGATTCCGTTAACTATTTTCTCTTACTCTTGAGATAAACTCCATTCTGGAAACGCCACTAACTAAAACTATTAACTTGGAATACAAAACAATGTACAAATCTATACCACTATAATCCACCAAGGGTCAGGGTTGCAGTACTGTAAGGAAGTACTGTTACAAGATCAACAATTGAGGTGATATGGTCAGAATAACTTGAGCGTCAGATTTTTTCCCAATTGAGGGTACCCACCTTTAAAGGGCCAGGTGAACGCTGGAGTCCTCCCGAACCTACAGGGTTGACTCATGACTTCAGTAACAGAATAAATAATTATCTGTCACAGTCGGATTCAAATCCAGGTCCTCGGAGTTAGTAGCACAGTGCATTACCACTGAGCCAACCCGCTCCCAGCTTGGATAATAGGTAGGTAATTATAATAATTTCCAGAAAAAGGACAAATTAACTAAAATACAATTTTCGTCAATCCTTGTAGGGCGCTAAATCAAGTCACAGTGACATGCCAACAGCTAATGTCGACATCTTTTACATTTAAAAAATAAAAAATAAACTTTCAGCTAAATGAGTGCTTGTACAAAACTTCAAAGAACCTGACATATCTGGGCATACCTTTAGATCGTCATATAAGATATACAACGCATTTTGATTTTTAAAAAACGAAAACACGATGCGGGCAACACTTATTTGGATCAAGGATCCTATCTCTTCAGTTGAATCTTATGATTTACAAATGCGTAATTAGGCCGGCATTGCTTTATGGAGTTTGTCTCAATCGACGTTTATACGTTAACAACCATTTCAAGAATGCTGTTGCCATTGCAATCATAGAGTGCTCAAGAATATTATAAAGGAGACTTCTCAACAGAAGAAGATAGAAAAAATTTACTCGGAACTACCAGTAGTAAAAATAAAAG
Organism: Halyomorpha halys; assembly: GCF_000696795.3. Classification (NCBI taxonomy): domain Eukaryota; kingdom Metazoa; phylum Arthropoda; class Insecta; order Hemiptera; family Pentatomidae; genus Halyomorpha; species Halyomorpha halys. Next base: position 628,770 of record NW_027112666.1, on the reverse strand, counting down.
AAATGATTTACACACAGCGCACAGGAAATTTCATCAATAGCTTTCAACTATCGGTAAATAAGTTCTTTAACAAAATTTACTTTGGCAAAATATCATAAGCCTTACAATAGACTAAACTTATTTATTTTAGTTTTAATTTGTCAACTATTCAAACTGTGGGTAAACCTCATAACCCCCGGTAAGTAATAATTAGATTTGACATAATCAAGCGAAGCTTATAAAAGAAACAACGGAAACTCCTTAAAAAGTAATTTAATTAGAGTGGAAGAAACAAGAGATAAAAAAATTTTGCTCTCAAACCTTGTACCAATAGAAACGTACTAATGCAATATAAATCGCTCTAATATAATATAATGTCTGAGGTATTCATTAAAGAAATAAACAACTTAACTTGATATCGTCGTATTTTTTAAATGTCCAAACCTTATTGGTATAACAAATAACGTCCTTCTTGCAATAATCGAACATCGTAAGCTTGGTTAATTGATATTTTGGTTTACCGCCAAGATATCCAAGAACAAAGAAGTCAGATTTGGCAAAAGCGGTGGTAAACAATAGCAACGAAAACAAATTGCCCGTTCGAGCTGGTTATTTTTAACACATTGATAATAATTCAAGTCGAGTAATTTCGCTAATAATGACAAGTAAAAAGATGTCTAGTTCTTCGCCATGTTTTTCGGATAGGAGAAAACATGCTTTTCAACAATAATCAAGCCGTGTATTGTACCAATGTTAACTAGATCAGTAATAAAATGCAGCTTCGACATTCTGACTTCAGTTATGGGGAATTAGATTCAAGAATGGTACAGCATTCTCTCTGAGCCTCCACTGGCTTTCAAAGCTTGAGACGTAGTTGAGAGGAAAGAGTTGGAAAACATTTATATTTTCTGTAAATAATTATGGTGTCAATGAATTTCATTTTAATGCCATAGCCCACAACAAGGACTGAATGTAATCTAATATATAAATATCAATATTTTATGCGCTGCTATACCGTTCAACTGTTTGTGATGAGGTTTTCCACTAAATGTTCAGATTTCGGGAAGATTATAGAATATTCTGATTTCTCCAGTAAAAAAAAAAAAAAAAAAAAAAAAAAAAAAAAAA